>NC_062519.1:14807374-14852374 GCF_022655615.1 Tachysurus fulvidraco
ACACACACACAAGGTGACCACTTTTACAGAGATTCACATGCACACACACGCAAATATACCCATGCACACATGTGCACTCACACACAGACCAAAACACACACACACACACACACACACACACACACACACACACACACACACACACACACACACACACACACACACACACACACACACACGGTGACCACTTTCTCTCATTCACAGAGGTTCACACACACACACACACGCACACACATGCACATATATATACTCACGCACACACGTGCACTCACACCCACACACCAACACGCACACACAAACACACGGACACAGATATACACAGACACACAAAAGTGTAAAGCCAAACCACATTCACTGTGTCCTCTTATTTCTTAATCTGTCACTCACTCACACACTAACGCCACTTTACAGTATTTAGCCACGCAACCCCCCACCCCCCAAACCCCCACCCCACGGATGACCTTGAACGGCCGCTCCTCATCCCCCTGACTGCTAAGCAGGACCATCCTTGCCCTTTCGTGCACAGAGACAGAGTGTGTGGATCTCTGATGGATGGCGCTGGCGTTCCCGTGCATGTGGAGGTGTGCGCTCACCGCCAGCACACTCTGCCTCCGCAATTTCATTAGAGCGGGCGAGATCGCGCCAGCCATATTTCACTCGGAAGATCCATTTCTCACCCGCCTCATTAAGCATCGAGACAGATACTTTACAATCATCCTCAAGTGAATTTCAGAGTGTCTCCTAAAAAAAAAAAAAAAAAAAGGTCGGTGATTTGAGGGAAGAGAGACAGAGCGACGTTAAGGACGAATTAACTTCTTTCTGTTGTTACTCTTGGGGCTGCCAACCGATGGGGCGAAAACCAGGATCAACAGCTCTAATGTCTATTTGCAGCACTCCATTGCTTCCTTTTTTATTTTTAGCCGTTCATAATATCTCAACTTTTTTCCGTACAAGAAATAAAGAAACTCATACAGACTTATTTCTTGTTAGCGCGTTTCTTTATTCCCGTTTTTTTAAACATTAGAAAAATCTTTTGACTCAATTATCACTCACTCTTAAAGGTGAAACTAAAATTATTAGCACCTTTATGGTGGCCTTCTTTTTCCTTTGTGCTAGGAGTATTTCAGTTGCCACTTCCTTTAAGACACTCAATTTCCTTTATAAGCTTTGGAGGCCACTTGCTTTGCTGAGGATGATTCAGTACGGGCAGCCAAGAGACGCGTGGGACTGCTGTTGATGGCACCACTTAGAAACCATGAAGATGGCTTTGATGACTTCAATTGCTGCGAGCACTCAAGTCTCCATCAGTAAACAGTTGATAACTTCACCAAGACAGACGAGAATGAAGTTCCTGCTACACAATTGCACTTTGTAGCCGTATAGCGCACGGTTATAGAAAGAGAATGATTTATAATCGCACACTTTGGCGTCACCCAGATGAGGATAGGTTCTCTCGAGGTTTCGATTTGATCTTTAGAGCTTAATTCAAAATGGGTCATTTATACCCTGTATTTCTATATAACTATACAAGATATACAAATAAAATAGAATTTGAATACAAAGCATCATCATTTGAGCGCACGGTGGCTTAGTGGTTAGCACGTTCGCCTCACACCTCCAGGGTTGGGGGTTCGATTCCCGCCTCTGCCTTGTGTGTGTGGAGTTTGCATGTTCTCCCCGTGCCTCGGGGGTTTCCTCCGGGTACTCCGGTTTCCTCCCCCGGTCCAAAGACATGCATGGTAGGTTGATTGGCATCTCTGGAAAATTGTCCATAGTGTGTGAATGAATGAGAGTGTGTGTGAATGAGAGTGTGTGTGTGCCCTGTGATGGGTTGGCACTCCGTCCAGGGTGTATCCTGCCTCGATGCCCGATGATGCCTGAGATAGGCACAGGCTCCCCGTGACCCGAGAAGTTAGAATAAGTGGTAGAAAATGAGTGAGAGCATCATCATTTACACCATTTAGCGGCGACCCTTATCCAGAGCGACTTAGATTTTTATCTCACTTTATACAACTGTGGGTTAAGGGCCTTGCTCAGGGGCCCAGCAGTGGTACTTTGGTAGACCTGGGATTTGATCTCACAACCTTCTGATTGGCAGACCAGGTCACAGGTGATAATGTTATTATCTCCCGTGTCCAGGTAAAGCTGAACTATTTTGGTTCAGCTATAAATATTATTCATCTATCGATATTCGAAGAAATAACTTGTTTGGAGACGTTCCACGACATTAAGAGTAAACATAAATCCGTTCTTTTCAGCTTGCAGTAAACGATCGGATATCGATAATATTATGAATTCTATCGACATGACAGTAAACGATCTTGAATCTCGCCCGTTATGCGATTATACGAAAGAGAAAGGAGTCCGCGAGATTTAGATAAGCGGCTTAATATATTGAGAATATCTTCAGGTTGATACACATGAATGTTCCTAGTCAAAATATTCACATCAAAATCGTTCTCGAAACTGCTATTAAAAGCTACCTTGTTGGAAGGATTTGCACATCCCGAGCCAAAAATCACCAGAGATCAGCAGTGAATAAGAAATAAGAATTGCGTTCACGCTAATTAGCACCAGCTCCTAGAACAAAACCGGGCAAGAGTACGAAGAGGAGCGCGAGCAATTATTTTCAGCTCCGTCAAAGTTACTGAGATAAGCTCTGGATCATGAAAGAGTAACGATGTTAACTAGGAAATAATATTGTAAAATATTCCAACGTAATCTAGAAGAGTTTAGAAGTCACATCGAGGCTGCAGGTCATGTGACCGAGCTCCAGAAGAACAGCTGAATCGAGTGGTTTTTCTCTGGCAGCTGATTGCTCGTGGGTGAACGGGGCACGGTACGTTTGAGGGAAATCTCTTCCGTTCACCCTGCCATGACCGCCACCTCCATTTCCTCCTGTCCGCTACATTCCTGACCTCCACTTCCTCCCTTGAGCCAAAATAGAAACTTTAAGTTCACTCTCCGACTCTTATTTTCTTCTTCCGGTCCTAAGGTTCATGAGCAGGCAGATGAAACTCTACCATATGTATCAACATTCATGTATTTAGTGACCATTTCCTAGGTTCGGAACTAGTTTACACCGGATACGAAGGCTCTGTGTACGAAATGAACAAGAGATACGATGAAGAAAAGCTAGATTCTAAGCAAAATTAAAAAAAAAAAAAAAAATCGTGGACAAGACTATAGATAAGATTAGAGGAACGAAAGCCGTGAGCTGCTATAATAACTTTACACATCCCTCAGAGACTCTTAAAGCATGCAGTCAATGAAATCCAGACGATTCTCCTGACTCAGATTAAACCTGGGCTTGGACTCGATTATATCCGCAAACTGAGACTATCAAAACAAACTGAAAATTGTTTTCTATTAATTCTAATAGTTTTGTCTTTTAATGGCGATGATAGGAGAAAGCTACAGTACCTGCATCGCAGAGAATCAAGTGGATCCAGGAGCATGAAAAACAACAAAAAAAACAAAAGAAGAGATAAGTCAGTATGCTGGAGAAAGAGGACATACAGTAGCATATCGTACACAGTAATACACATTTGAAGTGAAGGGATTGAGTCTAATAAAATGAATCTAAATTGAATGAGTAAGCAAGAAATAATAAAATGACCAAAATACACTATAGCTACCATCTACACCATCAAAGAAAGTCTGATATTAAAACACCATTAAAGCACTATTTTATTTTATGTTTTATATATATAGTGTGTGGGGTGTGTGTGTGGGTGTGTGAGTAGTGTGTGTATGTGTATGTGAGTAGTGTGTGTACTGTATGTGTGTGTAAGTGTGTGTAGTGTGTGTATGTGTGTGTCTGTGTGAGTGTGTGCAGTGTGTGTGTATGTGTGTATGTGTATGTGTGAGTGTGTGTGTGAAAGTGTGTGTGTGTGTGTATGTGTGAGTGTGTGTATGTACGTATGAGTGTGTGTGAGTGGGTGGGTGTGTGAGGGCGAGTGTGTGCGTGTGTGTATATGTGTGTGCGAGTGTGGGAGTGTGTGTGTGAGTGTGTGTGTGAGTGTGTGATTGTGTGTATGTGTAAGTGTGTGTATGTACGTGTGAGTGTGTGTGAGAGTGTGTGGGACTGTGTGTTTGTGAGAGTGTGTGGGACTGTGTGTTTTTGAGTGTGTGTGAGAGTGTGTGTGAGTGAGTGTGTATATGTGTGAGTGTGTGTGAACAAAACAAAACAAAACAAACAAAACAAGCTCATGTAAAACCACTAACCGGTGTCACGACAGTCATTTTTTATTTCGTTTTTCATTCATAATTGATTTATCAATTTTGTTGATAGTATAAACTATTACACAAAAACAACAACAACCCAGTGATGATAAATAGAAGTGAATATTGACAGTACAGGATGTACTGGGCCTGTACTGTATACAGAGGCATTGTAATAACTGTGAAAACATTTTACTAGGACTTTACTCTGAGTGCCTTTCTCAAGTTCCTGAAGTTCCTTTCAGTGGTGTTCAATAGCAGTGCTGATAGCATTGAGCCTGGCTGTCGACGCCATCGTGCCTTATCTGACCGCATGCTAATGCCTGGCTGAGAGCACTGAAAAAGATCTTCATCTTCCCAGGACCGGACAGTCTGATTTAGCTCAAGTCTTGCAATAAGATTTCAAAACTTCACATGTGGTAATACTTTTATTATTAGTTTAAATTTGAGGAGATTGTAATCAAATGTCATCTCTGTTTTAAATCAAAGATAAGGAAAGATTCTCAGGCGAATTTAAATCCGAGCAAAGTCTTTTTTTTTCTCCTGAACGAAACCGATGAACTCGCTATCAGGGCAAACGTCCATCAAGCAAACTTTAAATAAGCACATGCAATAAGAGCAGGAGATACTGTAGATGTGAGACAGTTTTTTTGTTTTTAACCACTTCCATATGGAAAATGTACATATATTGTGTTCTACACCATGCATGAAAACCTGTAGGAGGTTACTCTGAGCCTCGGCTATGCTCTGAGCTCTACGTGAGCTTTGTTCCATGTAATGTAGGGTGAAGGACAAGTGCAAAGCTGACTGTGTGGATTCTAACCAGGGGCCACAGGCATACAGCAGGCATACCTGCCAGTCCTCAGTTTGAGAAGCCACGATAATTTAAGCTGTCTCAAAAAATGATAGTAATCGAAATCCAAAGCCTAGCGACGGCATACGCGTCCTACCTCCTAGGAAAAATGTCGCTGTGAATGGCCTGAAGCTGTGTGTGTAAACATGGCTGGTGGAGTAGAGGTGTAAAACAGTGTGCTTGGTGAAGCTGGCAGCCAGAAGGGAACACATCTGGAGCAGTGAAAATGAACCCGGGAAAATAGGTCAAGATACTCAGAACGAGGAGAAAGAAAAAAAAAGGGGTGGTGGGGGTGGTGGTGGTGGTTTCATTGTAATTAACTTCAACTTTGCCTGCAAGTTTAATAGATTGCAGTGCAATTTGTCACACACAACTGAACCGATGCACTTTTGCCCTTGACTGCTATTGCACACTACTTCCACCAGAGGCAGCGCAGAGCAGCTCCTCCTTCTTATCCAGTCGGCTTCTTATACATACGGTAACACGGGCTATGAAATGTGCAAACAAAAAAAGAATGAAGATTGTAGCAACACCGCAAGGCTCCGACGTTTCCTCGTTCCAAATATAGGTAGGCGACGCATTGATCCCGTTATTATTGTGCATTATGACATTTCACATTTTGTCAATTCAGCTGCTTTTTTTTTTCCCTCCTCCAATTTCCGTCTTCCATAGTCCTGATTTCAATTGCTGATTATTTCACATCAGTCAAGACTGACGTGATGAAAGAGCTACAGAGTTATTGCATCCCTCCTTCAAACTTTTATTGCGGTGGTGCCTGGTTCTTTATGTCGTGCAGAGCTGGAGTAATAACGCAGGAACATGGGGAAGCACAGCTACGGTACCAAGCTGAGAGGCAGTACGAGGACATTGTCATTCAAAATGTCTATGTCTGTCATTACTGATCAGCTGCTCCTCTTCCACATTTTATACACAGGAATGACAAGTGAAATCTTACTTTTCACTCGAAGACTCTCTCTCTCTCTCTCTCTCTCTCATATATATGCAATATATGGTCCAAAAAGGAGGTGAAGGAGGACATCATTAGAATGAATAATAAAAAAAACAACAACAGTCACATCACCAGCAATCTCCACAGGCAGGGGTGAAGTTACCATAATCCACTACTTTGAACGAAGACGCTATAAAAGGTCCGAAGTACACGATACACGCCGCTCATCAGCGGTAAGAACCAGAAAGCCAGACTGGAACTGCCAAAGAAATCCAGAGAGATCTAGCAAAGTGATAAAAGGCCAAAGTGTGGAGAAAGAAAAGATCTGCTCATGATCCAAAAGCTCCTGGCTCGAGCATGGTGGTGGTAGTGTCATGGCTCGGGCTTGCATGGCTGCATCTGGAACAGACTCTAATCTTTACTGGTCTTTACTGTAAATCATGATGGTAGCAGCAGAATCAACAAACACAAACATTCTATCTGCCAATTTTACAAAGAAATGCATCCAATCTATTGAGATTAACTGCTACATGTAGCAAGACAATGACCCAAAAACACACCGCCAGCACAGGAAATGAGTTCATCAGGGGAAAACAGTGCAAGGTTTTAGACTGGCCAAGTCAATCAGCAGACCTTAAACCCAACTGTGCAGCATTTCACTTCCTGAAGTGGAGAATGAAAGGAGAAACATCCAGAAACAAACAAAGTTACAAGCTGGGAAAAGCATCAGATGTACTGTAAGAACACAGTAACCGTTTGGTGATGTCTGCAGGTTGCCAGTTTGATTTGGTTTATCGTTTCATATCCATCTTTTGATCGCAAACCCAAATGTCTTCAAACAAATTGGCCTAGATAGATGTGAAAGGGATTCCCTTTGGAATGATTTCATTGTGTTTAAGGTGTTTAAGCTGTGGGTTGTAGTGAACATCGGTATAATGAAACTAATTATACAAGAATATCGCCAAAAAAAGATAAATCAGCATATGACCAGACAGATATAGTCATTTCCAGAACACTGCAATGCTCCAGCCACACACACACACACACACACACACACACACACACACACACACACACACACACACACACACACACACACACACACACACACACAAACACACACACCAATAGATTTGCTAATTAGTTTCTCCCAGTGCTCTGCTTGAGTGGATCTCCTGCAGGGTAAGACTGTGGTCATTCAAAACAAATCACTCCTTACAGACCAGTAAGCCACTGCACGGTCACTCATGGCTGCTCATCCTGACAGGAAGTGTCCCACCTGTCCAATTTTAGTAGCCCTCTTGCTTTCTTTAACACACGCACTCCACCTAGCAGTAGCTAAGTCTGAACTCAATCCAGCATTTAAAATGTTTGTTTTCTTCATTCCAAACAAATTAATGATTTGATTGCCGTAATTAATGGCTGGATGTTCACTTGAACTGGGTGGATTTTGTTTATTGGTGCAACATTTATGGCTCATTAATAACTCGGCTCGGTTAGCGCTGGCATGTGCGGATCAGGAGACAAATAAGATAAACGAGCTTAATGAGATAACAGTTCTGGCTTGGTTCGTGTTTGCACAGGTTACAAGAGGAAAAATAGTGTAATAATAATAATAATAATAATAATAATAATTTAAAAAAGATCTCACTGGTCAAACTGCAGCCAGTAGTGTAATTCAAGGGATTGATCACCTTACCATTCAATCATTCATTCATTTATTTTCTACCGCTTATCCGAACTACCTCGGGTCACGGGGAGCCTGTGCCTATCTCAGGCGTCATCGGGCATCGAGGCAGGATACACCCTGGACGGAGTGCCAACCCATCACAGGGCACACACACTCTCATTCACTCACACACACACACACACACACACACACACACACACTATGGACAATTTTCCAGAGATGCCAATCAATCTACGATGCATGTCTTTGGACCGGGGGAGGAAACCGGAGTACCCGGAGGAAACCCCCGAGGCACGGGGAGAACATGTAAACTCCACACACACAATGTGGAGGCAAGAATCGAACCCCCAAAGGTGTGAGGCGAGCGTGCTAACCACTAAGCCACCATGCCTCATCACCTTTCCAATTAAATGCTTTTTTTAAAAATAAAAACACATATTAAGACTTATGACTCATTCGTATGGTAGTTATTATGTAGATGTTATGGAAGACTCAGTGATAAAGCTTCTAATAAACAGGGTGTGTGATAATCAGTCCTCCTCATACTCCTCATCCTGGGCACCGTATTATCAGCGAAACCTGTATACACCTATGTAACGTAGCCTTCCTTCATACCTCAGCAGATATCTGAATAGTGGTTCATTAAGTCTCATCCAGGACAAATTCAAAACGTGTATAGCGATGAAGTGCAGTCGGCACGGACATCGCCGTGGCAACCGGCGCGTACAGCGCGCGATACGGATCATTTTGAGCTACCTGTGTCTTCGCAACTCTCCATTTCACGGTGCCATGCGTTTATCAATTGAGAGTCTCAGCTCTGGGGTGGAGACGAGTGTCCAGGACATGCTGGGAAAATAGGCCAGTTCCCAGACACGCTGACATGACTCAAGGTTGTTTATATGCAGTGACACGGACACCGAGATGCACAAACAATCAGGATTTGAAGATATGACACATAAGCGAGTGTACACTACAATATTTGTATTAGAAAAAAAAATAATAAATAGAGATTTATATAATAGACAATTTAGACAATTTAAACATCTCTTATGCTCTGGTAAAATTCTGTCCACGAGCGGTAATAAACAGAGATGGGAAGAGAATTTGAGAATTATTTAGATGTATGCTTTGGGAGGTACAGTACTTGTTCTCTCATCATCATTTTTCATTTCTCTCCCAGTAAGCAGCTTCTCACCAGCCCAGATGAGCCGCATAACTTCATTCAGGCACAGAATGATTCTGATTTCAGACACATTACACCTATCAGTAACTCTAGTCAGGGTCAGAGTGAACACTGGCTGATAGACGTGTAGAATAATAAATAATGCCATATTGAAATTCCTAGTTCAAGGGAGTGATGGACCAACAATAGGGCCAAATGCCAGCTGTACACAACCTTCCTGCTTTCGCTGCTCTCACACGGTCCATATTTCACATTCAGACATATTGGTCTCCAGATATATTGGCCTCTTTTTTTCCTTGAAAGGAACTTAAAAAGTTCCTTTTTTTTTCTTTACTTTGTTTCTTCTTCAGGGTGGGCACAGTGGCTTAGTGATTAGCACGTTTGCCTCACACCTCCAGGGTTGGGGGTTCGATTCCGCCTCCTCCTTGTGTGTGGAGTTTGCATGTTCTCCCCGTGCCTCGGGGGTTTCCTCCGGGTACTCCGGTTTCCTCCCCCGGTCCAAAGACATGCATGGTAGGTTGATTGGCATCTCTGGAAAATTGTCTGTAGTGTGTGAGTGTGTGAGTGAATGCGTGTGTGTGTGTGTGTGTGTGTGTGTGTGTGTGTGTGTGTGTGCCCTGCGATGGGTTGGCACTCCGTCCAGGGTGTATCCTGCCTTGATGCCCGATGACGCCTGAAAAAGGCACAGGCTCCCTGTGACCACAATGTACATACTGTACACTTGCCAGAAAGTTTTAGCTGTGTCAAATTTCGAATTACACCACAGAAAGTCCAAAATAGAGGGAATGTGGATTTAATCAGTGGGTAAACAAGATATTTAAAAATAAAATAAATAAATTCTTGGCTGATTATAAATTAAAACATTACAAGTAGACTGTGGGACAAGATACACAGTGAGTCTAAATTACCTCTAGGTATAACTGAATTTATTTACTTATGTGTTGTTAATATTCCATCGTAACCATCTCAGACAAGCAATATAAATTAATTTAGTGCTTATGAACTATTTTGAGAAAGTCAAATTGCATTTTTAAAGTTCGAAAAACCAGAATTCAATTAAAAAATGTTGTCCTTGAAGGTAAAATGCTAAGTCATGCTAAAACTGTTAAAAGAAAAAGTGACACGAACGCTCATGAATATCTTGCAAGGAGACTGCAAATTCCTAGTACTGGCCACAAAAGGTTTTTTTTTTACAGAGGCTACATATTTCTGTAGGTGTGGATGTGATTTGGAAAGGCTATGAGTGTGTGAGTATTCTGACGTTGGACCAGCAAGCCTATAGCATGAAGGGGAGGAGGCTTCAGAGGATTAGAGTGTGTTCGTGCATGAAATCCTTTCAGATGGTGCCAGATCTCTCCATAAGCTGATGTAGTGCTCTCTCCCAGGATCATCAGTGGGAGATCCACTACACACACACACACACACACACACACACACACACACACACACACACACACACACACACACGCACAAAATCAAGAGGGATTTTCAGTCATCGGAATGCCATTCTTAATTAGTACTTCTCCACGCTCCTCAGTGGCCTTTCATGCACCACAGGCCTCCGCTGTCCGCTAATTACACATCTGTACAGAGAAGTCTGGACGACCGGTGGGAGAGAGGGACTGATGGCTTGACCAAAAGCCCTTATATTGTATTTAACACAACCGATCGTCTTACAGGGACAGAAACTAGCTACAGTACGTTGATACTTTTTGGCAGATGCGACTACAAGAGTCAGTGTTGTTGCATGACTGTGTGCTGTTCAACTCTGTTTATGTTACAATCTATCTAATGTGTTTGTGTATACAGTATGCCTCTATTAGCATTTGTTATTTGCGTGTGTGTGTGTGTGTGTGTGTGTATATAACCGGGCTTTCTACCACAAAAAGGCCTTCAAAAAGGCCATTAAAAATGCACCGACCAAAGACATTTCGGCCTTAAAAACCAATTACCAGCTGGCCAGCACTGCCTGCTAAGCCATGCTAAGAAAGCGGCCTGTTTCCTTTCCTTGCATGAGGAAATCGATAGCCACTTAGCCTCACTGCCTCACACACCACTTGTGCGTTTCAATCTCCGACCCTGAGGCGGCCGTGCTCAAAGGCAATGTGCGGGCACCTTTATTTCCCCCGGAAATGCAGTGTGTTTACGGTGCTGTATAAAAGTGACTAAGGATGAATTCAAGATAACTGTTTATCCTGATCTAGGATCCATTTCCTTGGGGCTGTGTTAGAATAACAGCTACAGCAGTGGACATCCATCACTCAATCACAAAGCCTTGGTCTTATATTCTAGTACTGATGCACTGCAGATGAAACTGCAGGCTGATTTGGAGGTAATGGCTATGATCACACGACCATTCGGAGAACGTCGTTCCAGGTAATCCTTTGTGAAAACATCGAAAAGTCGGATCATTCGACCATTTAAAAAAAAAAAAAAACAACAACTAATTTCTCATTGCACAAGTGGACACTTCTGTCCTGTTTAAATTAGGTAAACAAAATGCTCTAGGCTAAAATAGACTCGGTAACCCAGTTAAAGGCCCATTGTGTGCCTGGTTGCCACAAACATTATTCCACACATCTGTCTGTTCTTTTCACCATGACAACAAACACTTCAACAACACAGCCGCATCATTATAAAGCATATATTTACATAGATTTGTGCGCTGTGATTCTGCAGGCATAGTGCTGGAGGACATGACAAGAAAGAATACTAAACCTGAAGGAAGAAGGCCGGAGGCTGGGTCATAACACCAGCTGGACAATAGCAGCATTTCCTAACAGTAATAGCTGCTGGCATTAAGGCATTTGTGCTAATTGAAAGGTCACGATGCTAATTAGCGGCATCAGTATAAATGGAGGAAAACGAGCTTGGTGCGTCCTGATGAAGAAACCACGCTCACTCATCGTCATGAGCCGAACAGCACTAGTGCATTAAGACCTTTCATTTTAGAAACCACTAACCTAATTAGGGCTTGTTCCTGCACATCTTTGCAATCTAATAACTAATTAGCGAAGGTCTGACTCGCCAGAGTAATAAAAAGCTTCAGGCACTTTCCCACCACTTCTACAGTACAACTCCACAACAAAATCTGCCCTGTTCTGGTGCTGCCTCCCTGCCACACTCATCCTTTATTCCCTCCTTTTACTCCTTCTTTCTGGTCCTTTTTTAATCTTCCTTGGTTTATCGTTTCCTTTATTCTTTATTCGTCTTTTGAGGTTTTTTTTTCCTTTTTCCAAATTCTAATCTTCTAACCTAAGTTTGTTCCTTTAAATTGTTTTCATTTCTCTAGTTCTTTTTTTCACTTTACCTCTTTTTCTTCTTTTTAGCATTTCTAACTTTCGATTCTCTCTTTCTTTCCTCAGTTGTCTGATTCTGCTCCTTTATTTCTCTCCCGTTTCTCTTTCCACACGCTTCAGAGCATCTCTTCTTCTCTTCTATTTTCTTCTTCTTTTCCATTTCTTCTTCCCTTTTCCCTATTTGCTTCCCTATTCTTTCTTCTGTCTTTCCTTCCTTCCTCTATCCTCTGTACAACAAACAGGAGCAGAAGTGATGGGCATGCACATGTACACGTCTTTGTTTCTCTCTCATGTGAGCCAGCATGCTCTCGGGAGACAGAGTCGAGTTAAAGAAGGCTGGAAGCAGAGGGAACACGGCCGTGGGGAGCAGAGGACCGAGAATCGAACAGCCTGCACCACTTTGATCCTCTCACACAGGACGAGCAGTGCCTCAAATCACAGAAACCAAAGCAGAGTGATACGGCCTGGGGAGTGACAAAAGAACAGAGAAACAGAGAGATGAAGCGTGAGCAAGAAAGAGTGGTACAGACAGAGAGATGATGAGATGAGAATGAGCAGGGAGAATAAAGACCGGGTGATCGAGGGAGACAGGGAACGAATATTCACAACAAAACAAACTGAAACACAGAAATAAAAATGCCTAAGGCATATAAATGCTGTTCTGTGAAGTGGTACAGTCCCATCTTTACTGTCCTCTGATGTGGTACAGTCTCCCTCCTCCACTAGTCTCTAGATGTGGGCAGTCTGTTTCCCCTGGGCCATCAGCCTCCATTGCCGCCTCTCTTTCTCCACGTTTCTGCTGTCAAAGCGACCTGTCATAAAAAATGCATCCAAGCTGGCCTGACGAGTGTGTGATACACACTGTTGGAGCGTGGCTCAGGAGTGGGAGAGCTGACAAACACAAACTCCATTTTGTAGTGCTATGTTATGGATCTCCAAAATGTTGCTCTAAGATCGTGTAGCTTCTGAACGTTCTCCCGTTCCTCCGGTGAATCTCCTCCACCATGAAGAGGAACTTCAATGAGGCTTTATGTGATGCCTTGACCTTCCTGTTCTTTCCGGCACAGATTTTATTTTCAGCTTCATTACTGGAATTCATTACAGTGCCTAAAACTGTGACTGACAGGTTGTAGGTTTATATAGCACCATTACCTTATACTGTGCGGCTATTTAAGCCAGACCAGAGAAATGTACAAGCTAGTGATAAAAATGCTAATAAGGCTACCAGAGAAAAAAAAAGTGGATTTTTTCATAATCGCTATTCAGTCTATGATAGAGAGAGTGTGAAAGGAGATGAATGCATTGAGTCAAGATGGCTAATCAAGCGTTAAGCCAGACTTGTACGGAGAAGACCAGGGGACTGATCCACTCTCCTCTCTCATCTGCACCTCCAGAGCCCACGCGCAATATGCACACACCACCTGTATGGGTTAGTGTGAGTGCGAAGTATGTAGGAGGATTTCTTATACACAGGGAGACCATCACACTGACACATGCCTAATGAAACACTTACATGAGAGAGGAACACCAGTGCACTGAAAAAACACTGAAAGAGAGAGGAACAGGAAAAGGAAGTTCAATCCGGAGCACACCTACGATACCTGAAATGTTTTACACTCCACCTTCCAGCTTTTTCTCTATTGAATACATCAGTACTGAAATACAGCAGTCAGCACCGTAATATACCATTCAGTACTGGGATACACAAGTCAGTACTATAATATACCAGTCAGTAGTCCAAGTCAGTAGTCTAAGAGACCATTCAGTACTGTGATACACAAGTCAGTACTATAATATACCAGTCAGTAATCTGTCAGTAGTCTAAGAGACCATATAGTACTGTGATACACAAGTCAGTACTATAATATACCAGTCAGTAGTCCAAGTCAGTAGTCTAAGAGACCATATCGTACTGCGATACACAAGTCAGTACTATAATATACCAGTCAGTAATCTGTCAGTAGTCTAAGAGACCATATAGTACTGTGATACACAAGTCAGTACTATAATGTACCAGTCAGTAGTCTAAGAGACCATATAGTACTGTGATACACAAGTCAGTACTATAATGTACCAGTCAGTAGTCCAAGTCAGTAGTCTAAGAGACCATATAGTACTGTGATACACAAGTCAGTACTATAATATACCAGTCAGTAATCTGTCAGTAGTCTAAGAGACCATATCGTACTGCGATACACAAGTCAGTACTATAATATACCAGTCAGTAATCTGTCAGTAGTCTAAGAGACCATATCGTACTGCGATACACAAGTCAGTACTATAATATACCAGTCAGTAATCCAAGTCAATAGTCTAAGGGAGTTTTTACACCTGGTCACTTCATGCGTTTTCTGCCCTCCGAAACTGTTTCGAGACGGATATAAATCCGATCGATCAAACCCCTTCAGGAGGAGGTCTGGGACGCATTTCAGATGAAACTAGACAGGTGTAAATGCATGTGGTTGTTCAAGCCACATACATCAGCGCTATACTCCTCCCAAACGGAAGTACGTCACTCGCAGGTGACTCGTGCATCGCGCCAGAAACAAATATGTTTTCCCACCAGCGCTGGTTCCGATCTTTCCCCCAGGTGTCTCGTTGGGCCTTAAAATGCACTGCTGCTGCCAGCGAAAACGCAGCAACCAGTAAATGCTGTTTTTTGTAGCAACCGCATACACCAAAGCGTGTTCCATTCCAATTACCCCGGAAATGAGGTCAAATATATTTGCATTTTGGGCGGGAGTAGAAAGATCGGATCGATATCCGATTCGCCAAGACGCATTTATGTGGCCTAATGTAAATGGAACAGTTTTAACTAATCGGATAGCTATCGGATCAGAGACAACACATGAAGTGACCGGGTGTAAAAAGGCCCTAAGAGACCATTCAGTACTGTGAAACACAAGTCAGTACTATAATATACCAGTCAGTAATCTGTCAGTAGTCTAAGGGACCATAAAGTACTGTGATACACAAGTCAGTACTATAATATACCAGTCAGTAATCTGTCAGTAGTCTAAGAGACCATATAGTACTGTGATACACAAGTCAGTACTATACTGTATCAGTCAGTAGTCCAAGTCAGTAGTCTGAGACCATATAGTACTATGATACACAAGTCAGTACTATACTGTATCAGTCAGTAGTCCAAGTCAGTAGTCTGAGACCATATAGTACTGTGATACACAAGTCAGTACTATAATGTATCAGTCAGGACTGTAAAATACCATTCAGTACTACAACGTAAGTAACAGTACTGTAATGTACCCTTCAGTACTGTAATATATCATTCAGTACTGTATTGTAATCAGTACTATAAGACATCGGGGTACACATTTGTTACATTTTCCTTCCCTAAACACGGTCTGGTTTTTCATCCCTTATTTCATTTAAGCTTCGAGAGCCACAGCATCCAACAGAACCATTTCAAAGCGGAAAGGAAACGCTAAAAACATGCTTTCTTCAGTCTATCAGAGGAGGAAGAGGACCTGGAGGATTCTCCCACTTTCACAGAGACTCAGTGACGGCTGCTGTCGAGAGTTTGATGCTAACTCACAAGCAATGTTTCTTGTTCTCCTAAGCACAGTGTACTATTTGCTGTACAGTACATTGGATGTTGTTCTTGCGTTGTTGGTTGCCATGGTGTCAGTGTTTAAAGATAACCCTGCATTCGCCCTGACTAATTTGCTCTAGATTAATTGTGGGCAGACATTTTCGACTAGGGTTTACTGGAGGTTGCCATAGTTTTGCTGATGTAATCACAATTTTAAACATATTCGCTGAAGATACATGTGTGTTATTACGAAACGCTAACAAGGTTTGGTTTCTGTAAAAAAATAAAAAATAAAAAAAAGCAAATTAAAACAACTGTATTATAATCCGTTGGAGAAAATTCACTAATGAAAATTTCACAGAATATTGACTTTTTTTTTTCTGTCCTAATATATTTGTGACAATAATGTCTTCTAGTGTTGTAGTACACGAGATCGGTCTTGATCTCGAGACCACTTTTTAAAGGTCTTGGTCTCGTCTCGGAATCGACGCATTTTTACTCGGTCTCGGACGAAGAGGACTCGGGATTTCATTTCAAGACCGGTCAAGACCAAAACTGAGGGCATATCACGAAATTATTTGTTAACATCATTACTGTGATTGGACAATAAACTTCCGACCAAGAGCTTGACTCGTGTCTAATTTTAAATGTTTTTAGTTTTTACTCCCCTCCCCTCCCTGATTATTTTATCAAAACTTCTCTCTTACACACCCACACACATGAGAGAAGTGCCAATCGTATGCATATTCCACATTTTATCATAAGTGTGTCATACAGTGTGGGGACTTGCACTGGTCTTGGTCTTGACTCGGTCTCGGCCTGTCTTGGTCTTGATCTTGACTTGGTCACGACCCTTCAAAGTCTTGGTCTTGACTTGGTCTCGACCCTTCAAAGTCTTGGTGTTGTCTTGGTCTCGGTTTAGGTGGTCTTGACTACAACACTAATGTCTTCACCTTACACATTCGTTCCTGTCATCCGTATCCTCCGTTCCGTCGCTTTTCCTGTTTTTTTTACACTCTTTTCCACAAACAAACAAACAAAAAAAAAAAACCCTTCCAAACTTTCCCTGTGTTGGAAACTTCATCTGTTAAAAAGTGCTTTTAAAAAAACTCCGCTACACATAAACGAAACATAACGATTACACGCTGTGTATGTCGTTACTATAGAAACAATAACCCTGTCGGTTAGACCCCGCATAAACCTTGCGGCTACTGTCAGAGCTACTGGTAAAGAAAATGAGATTGAGAAAATTCAGCAGTGCCGTGCTATAAATACAAATACTGGAGAACAAAAAAGATCTTCAAAAGGGCAAGAATGCGTTTAAACCGTACAGTTCTTTGCTTTTCAATATAAATACGCCTCGTTATCTTCTTCCACAGTAAGAAGAAGACAATTAAAAACATTAAATTGAAGCAGCGCTGAAGAAAAGGACAACCGTGGATATGACATATAAAATATTAACTGCGGTAAATAAATAAATTTGGCTCTGCATGTGACATTTTTCGACGTGTCTGACACATTTCACTGTGACTGTTTTTGCTTTTATTTTTCGATGCCTCTAACTTTAGTCCATGACTAAAAGCGACTCCGCCTCGCATTAAGCCAGTGTCTTGCTGTGGCGGCTAAGCCCACACGCCGACGGAGAGCTGGAGAGACGGCGTTGTCAGCATCTGCTATCTCTTCTGCTCACCTGTTTAAACTTATCTCGTGCAACACACAGGCTGAGGCGCGTTTAGGAGAGGATCAAAAAAATCCATTTCTAACCAGCCGGCTTAGCCCAGAGCTGCACGTCAGACGAGAGAAAAGCGCTGATGTCTAAGCATTTCAGCATGTGCGTAATTCGACGCCTTTTATTCTGGTATTGTTATTTCTTCACACAACTCATTTAGCCTGTTGGGAAACATCATGCAAAAGCTGTGTGGAATCGCACAATCACATGCCATTTCATCAGCCAGTGACATTAAAATATTCTGTTTACTTTAGTGCACCACACAGGATGTGCTTTTATATCTGTGCAACAGTGTTCTATAAAGACAGAGAGTTAATTACACATGGAGGCGGACTCACTCGGTTTTCCTTATTAAGAGCGTGTGCGCGCACACACACACACGCACACACACTACAATGATAAGTATCTAGATCTTCACCATAAGCACCAGATCTATAGATAGGAGATGATATGGGACAGCAGGGGGCTTTAGATATACACACACACACACACACACACACACACACACACACACACACACACACACACACACACACACACACACACACACACACTCATACACACACACAGCAACATGCTGGCTGTATTAGTAAGGCCACATGCTGTGCAGCCATTGCTGCTGTATCCTCTTTGCCCTCCCTTTAGCAAGATTAATGAGAAGATCCAAATGCTACACCTCTCTCTCTCTCTCTCTCTCTCTCTCTCTCTCTCTCTCTCTTTCTCTCTCTCTCTTCACTCTTTCTGTCTTTTTTTTCTTCCTCTGTACCTCCTCCACATTCTCACAAATTCCGTTCTATCTGCTCAACCTCCAACCAGCTCTCTTTGTCCACCAACTCTTCTCCTTTTTAAACCGTCTCTCTTCTACATTATTTTTTTTGCATCACCGTTGCATCACTATCTGTTTACGCACTTGACATTCGAACACAAGAACGGATCAAAACAGGAACCAGTGGAACATGGGGTTTTAGTTCTTTTTCCAACAGCTCAGATCAATCACAATGGCATCATCACTGTGCATCGTTACGTGCATCAATGCAAGTTCAACATGTCAAAACAGCTCAGAGGTTTGTAGAGAGGGGGGAGGGGGAGGAAAGTGATCTCAAAATGATCTGAAAATTGTTGATGAGACTATGATGGAATGACAACGGCACTGTAAGAATGTTATCGACGCATTAAAAACCTCCATTAAGTTGCACTCCATGTGGTTGGGAAATAAAAGTAATTCTGCTTATTCATGCTGAGTGTAAATTGCTGCTTGTGCTGCTTTCCGGTATGTCTAATGTAAACATTTTCTTAGAGGTTGAAGAATAAATAAGATGAACGACGTGTTCTTTTATTCTGTGTTTATCCTTGCATGATACACATATGCCATTTATTTCTCCCTATCCAGTCTCTCTTGAGCAGGTACCAAAAACAGCTTGGTACTGAACCAGTGGGTGATTTAATACCTTGTGCAGTGAATAACAGGCTTTAGAGTTAAGCCTCAGACCACACACACTCAGCAGTAGGCCCGATGGAGAGGGATCTGGGTCATGACCCCCCCAGAGAGATGCTCGCATTGGCCCAGACCGTTAATGACAGCTCTGGCTTGGAGCAGCTTGCCAGCTAACGGCAAATGTGCTAAACGCACAGATCCCATTACAGACTAATCAAGAGCTTGCCTGTGTCGCTTGATACACACAGGCAACTAAAAGGAGAGAGAGAGTAAACGAGAGAGAGAGAGAGAGAGAGAGAGAGAGTGTAACTGTCATCCGAGAGCTTCGCCTCTCTTCCTTGGCTCAGCAACTCTCCTACTCGCTCTCTCCTTCACCTTATACACAGCTACTCTGGCACCTCTGTAACGGCAAACACGTCGGCCCTTTCTTCTGCCTGAAAATTACATTAGATACATTAAAGGCATTTTAACTGCTGGCAGTATTGAACCAAAAGGCTGAACACCTTTAATACTACCATTAAAGGGCATCACCTCGTCTTCTCGCACCTCCACTCGGAGCTCGGCTTTCTTCACTGGAATGTAATTGTGGTCAGAAGACCCATAGAGCTTCACTTTCCACTGGCTAGCTCGCACCGTCCATTTATAATCACACACAAAGAACAAGCAGTGAATAAAGGATCAAGTACTCGATATTGTACATTTTGTTCATTTTGCCATGACACATTTTGTGAGATTTCAAGTTGCCTACCAACACGTTACCAACATTCATTGATGACCAGAGGTGAATTCGTGCTTTATGCTAATTCCTGATGTGGGAACACAAACCCTTTACCACTTCAGGAGATTTAAAACCAACTCTAGCAGACTGTCACTATAATGGATGGCAAATGTGGATATGAAATCCTTGCTGGACTTCATTCAAAGTAAACTCTCAGGCCACCAAAGATTTATTCTTTTTTTTTGGACAGCACCCGGTTTTAAAACCCACATATCCGCAAACATAGCAAAGTGCAAAAAAGCGCAGCATCCGTAAAAAAAGTCGAGTGTTACAATGCCTTCAATTTTTTATTTGTTTATTTATTTTTTTAATCATCAAGTGAAAAAAATTGCTCAGAAATGTTCTTATCTTAATTCTTGTGGTGCGAAAGTTATGGAAATGCTTTCCTGGAAAAGGAAGTGGACCAGTGCAAAAATAATCCAACAGTCGTTTGTGCGTAAGGAGGGGACCATTGTACTCCAAGCAATGGGGAAAAGTTCACCAAAGAACACACAAACACACACACTTCGGTCCAGGCTGGTCAAGGGGCAGCAGCAGGGTAAAAACATTCCAGCTACTGAGACAAGGATCGAGGGCTAATCGTCCACTTCCGAAACCCGCTCTGAAGCATGAGTGTGTTTTGCTTAACGCTAAAACTAACAATGCTTTTGCCACTTTTGGCAGTTCAGAAGTTAAAGCAATCTCGGCAGCTTATGTAAATGTTCAAACAAAGAACTTTTAGTGGCCTTTCCTGTATTTTACAAAGCTAGTGGGGGGAAAACAACAACGACAAGAACAACAACTGAGAAACTGAGTAGTTTATAGAATAAAAGAAAAAGCAACTTCTTCTGGAATAAGTCAATCCCGGATGTATCTTGGGTTAATTGCACAGAGCTTATTTTAAGAGACGGTTCGATATAACGACCCTGCAGACTTTCCTTCGATAGCACAAAAGCCTAACAGTGTTAAAAATCTTCTCATTGTGAAATGAGCACATACTATTAACGCTAATGTCTAAAGCTAAAAATTGTTGTTTTTTTTTAACCTTTCTCTGAAGGCCACCTTTGGAAAGCAATCAGAAGTGCTTCATCCTTAACTATGTCTTGCTGGGCTTTATTATATTCTGAAGGCCGGACAAATCATTGGCTTTGGGCTTTCTGAAGTCAATGTTCATTTAATTACTAGAGAATTCTGTTTGGCACTCTTCATTTTCTTGGCCTCTGCTGACTTTTCTTGAACTTCGTTGTTCAATTAAAAACACCTACAAAGGCACTTAGAGACTTAGTTTCAGAGCAGTATGTCTGTTTAGTTTGCCTTGTTTTACTTCCTGGGTTTTTAGAAAAGTTACCGTTTTATTACAGTCCAAAAGTATCTGAACAGGCAGGGGTGATGTTACCACCACTGGATGAAGGCTTTTAGAGAAGACGTTTATATGTATATATATATATATATATATATATATATATATATACATATATATACATATATGTATGTATATATATATATATACATATATGTATATATATATATATATATATATATATATATATATATATATATATATATATATATATATACATATATGTGTATATATATATATATATATATATATATATATATATATATATATATATATATATATATATATATATATATATATATGTCCGTAGCACATGATACACACCGCTCATTAGCCCCTGATGTTTTGGGATTTTCTGCACAGCTTTCACAATGATTGTCATCAACTGATGTTGTTTTCTTTGGCCGACCTGTTTGATGTCTGCTTGTTAGCTTTCTTTCCAAATTGTTGCACTGGCTATTCCCAATGCTTGTGTAATGGCTCTAATCGATGTATCCTCCTTTCTCAGATTCAAAATGAAGCTCTCTGGTCTTCATGTTGTATTATCCACTTTAACAGCAAATGCAGTGTTCACAAGTGAAACCCAGGGCTTCACAACCAAGAATAAAACAATCAATCCAACAGGACCAATCACACCTGGCGAAACAAGAAGCATCTGTCAGTCACATGTTCCATTCATTTTAATGGATCTTTGGATCTTCGGATTCAGGGAACTTGATATAACTTTGTTCTGACAGAATAACCTGTACACATCTTGTTTCAGCTATTTAGATCAGTGGTTCTTAAACTTTTCAGACCGCGACCCCCAATATTAGACTGCTGATGACCCGCGACCCCTCCCCCCCTTTTTTTAAACTGACAGAGCTAAAAAAAAAAGAGAACACAATCTCTAAGCCATGTTATTTTCTTAACAAATTATGGACAAAAACAAATACATCCCATAACTGTGAAATGCTTACAGACAGAATACGAACAAGTTGATTGTAACACGCGTACAGCGTTGACTGGCGCCTTGGAACAATTATAACTTCATAAACACCGTTTCATTTTTGATCAAGTTTAGATCTCAAAATAGACCGATCGCTGTTTAGAAAAACACCAAATGTGCATCTAGCTAGCGCATGTTGTTGTGCTGTAAATTGTGATTGACGTCGTTATTTAACTGTCGTAATTAATCGGAGCAAACAAAGTTTTATTTCCGGTTTATTTAAATTATCCTATTTTCAAATATCAATTATTTTCAATTATCCAGTTTATTTCAATTGTCCTAAATTTATACTCGCATCATTACAACCTTTTTTAACAATAAGTAAATAAACCCCCACACACACACACACACCCCACTTTGGGAACTGCTGATTTAGAAGAAGCATAATGATTCGTATCATTCTGATAATTAGCCCGAGAAACAAAGTCCTTCTTTTCGTCACAGTTTCATCACAGTTTGATCACCTTCCAAACCCACCCAGCTCAGGGAGGGTGAGGGTTAACATGTTTTCTCCAAGCCATGAAGTCAGCCAACTTCTGGAACTGCTGTTCAAGCTGCATCACAGAAAATCTTCCACATCATCTCACAAATGCTACATGTCACTCCCAGAAAGCACGGACAATTGGCTCCAAGACATGGAAAGCTGTGGCAACCCAGGGTATATACTCAGGGTTTGATCTCTTGGCGATTGAGTGAATGCTGTAAGGTATGAATCTTAAGTGGCAAAAATTGTCCGTAGTCTGAGGGCAGCAATAGCATAAGCCCAAACTCTTTTCTCCTTGAGCCAAAAACAAGGTGTCAAGAGTGATCGATAAGCTGAACTGAGAATCCTCTGATGATCCTACCTTGTGCGGCACTGTTGGTTTTTTGGAATTATTCACAGTCTTTTGATTTGATTGTAAAAAAAACAAAACATGGATGGAAAATGGATTTGTTGCGAGCTAGAAAAGTGAATGGATCTACGAGGTCAAAATGACGTGACAAACAACACACCGAGGAGCATTCCTGTCTCCTGTTAAAAGCCAAAATCAATAGCACAATAGCTCACGTACCCGAAGAAGCAGACACACGCCGGGCAAAGCCACCAATGAAATGTTACGACTTGCTAATTAAGGCCACACAGCCATTCTGGCACCTGAGGGAAAGAGGACACTAAAGCTCGGATCACTGTGCCTGTAAATACAGCTCCCAATAAATTCGCTTACACTCACACTTTTCTTCACCGATGACTGGCAATGCCAACGAGGAGCTTCGGTTACCGTAAATGTTTACGTGAATCTTAAAGCATGCCCTTAAAACCACTCACAATCGGTAAAACTCCACATGGAAAACAGTGTGAAACACAAACAGCCACATAACAAAAGTTCACTGACACCACTGGGAAGCCCTCGATTTCAAGGCATGCCCTGTGTTTCCCCAAGCTTCCAAACAGCAACTAATTATATAGCGTGTAAGCCATCAGATCAGGACAGCTAGATATCCTGAGACTTACCGGTAATTAAAAGCAATTAATTTTGACATCCCATGTAAAAAAAAAAAAAATCCCACAAGGTGATATTAGTTATGACAGCAAAATACACTAATAGACTGCTTATAAATAATCCTTCATTTATTATTAGCCTATAATAAATCTCCACAAATTCTTAGAAGGATTATAGTATACTATTGTATAGGCTACTGAAACGAACATATTGTTGAGCATATAGATGATCTTGTTGCTGATCCTCTGTCCTTCCTTTACTCCATACCGCTCTTGTTTTTTTCTGGCCCTATTCCTCTATTCCCTTTTTTAACTGTGCCTCCAGCAATGGGGCTTCTCATGTGCGATTCCACTGGAGATATTGCATCAGATCTTTCCACAAGCTGTTGCGTGAATTGTGCTCAAATGCATCCGTGAGTGTGTGCGCTGAGATTTCAGCCTGGGCGGCCTATGACCTGGTGGTCTGAGGGCATTATTAAATCCCAGAGACGTGGCACAAAAAAAAAAACAGTGGAAAGATAGAAAGTTGCCTCGAATCTGAGATGAGATCAAAGAGGCAGGTTGGGCAGTGGTTGCCATGAGCACCTGCACAGAGTTGACACCTGTGATGAGGTCATAGCGAGGCTGTGTCACAGTGGAGATTGGAACAGATGCACATGGTGAAACACCCGCTGGAGAAACGCCCGTCTTCCCATCGGGGTAAATTAGCTTGCTCTGTTAAAGCCCACGGAGTGAAGGTTATAGCGGACAATTTAATACATCTTCATGCTCTGTTAAGCTTTCTGAATGAGGGTCGGAGCAGACGCTTAAGACGTGCAAGAGACTGAAGCTAATGTCAATAAAGGATATGAGATGAAATCTGCTCTGCTGTCAAGTCGTAGACTGACCAAGGCCGAAGGAAGAAACGGTCTAAGTCACAGAGACATTGAAGGTACAACAGATAATAGCCGTAAGGTCAAACTAGTGTAACATCTAAAGGATATTTAGCTCCTTTCGGTGACGTTGCATGACGTCAATTTCATGGTCATAAGTATGTAAGCCTCTTTATACATGTTTATTCTCATTGTTACTATCATCAAAAGGTATGACTTGCCTATCTATTATGACTCTAATTGCATCAGGATGTTTTTCTGCTCATTTTAAGGATTCTCCAGGTAGCAAGAGCTCAGCAGGTGTAAGTGGATGGAGATGAATGTCCGAATGTGACCTGGCCCAATGCCGAGAGCTTCACGCTCCGGACAAGGCGTCACCGTCACGGCCATCCATCACGCTGCAGCTGCCAACAGCTCGGGCGAGTCCTTCATTATCAGCATTCACAGGAGTGCTGTTACAATGCTGTGCTACTTCGACCTAGAACCCGACTCCATTAATGCAGCTGCACGTGCCTGATTCAAAATGGCCGCTTGGGCAGGGACCTAAACGACTTAACTTCTGTGACTGTAATTTATTCCTAACCCTGAATCTCGTTATAATCTCGCTAACAGTATCTTATATACACTACTTAGGCACGGTGATGCATGAAGGAAATGTCCAGTTAGTGGCTAATTTATGAGCCTTATACTTTAACACAGTTATAGTCTTCAGACCGCACGCCTACTCCGTCGGCACTTTAAAAGTAGTTTGGCTTATGACGTGAGCAAGCAGGGGTATTTATTCATGGTGTAGTAAGGCATGTGCATGGACTTTTTGGTTAATCAGAATGGCTTGTCTGGTCGCATTGTTGTTGGAAGACTCAGGGGCTCATACACTGCTCTGCTCATTAAAACTGCTGTGCTAACTTTGACCCATGACTATGGCTCCACTTCCATCGCTTCCTTTCTGAAATTCCTGATGCTGCATTTGGCACCAACCTACTGGGTGAATTAAGGATGCTTCAAAGGATGAAAAGAATAGCAAAAAAAAAAAACTCCCAGAAAAAAACAGACCAGTAAGAAGATTGTATTAAATGATAAATTTGTATGGGTGCTGTTGAGATGCCTTGCTTCTATTGTTGCATGTGAATCACAAATTGCAGGGGTGATAAGCCTGGTGCAGCTCGGCACAATGGCTTTAGAAATCTGTTCTGCGCGACACAGACATTACTGCACATGCTAGCGTAATTGGGCTTTGCAATTAGCATTTGAATGGCACTGTGTTTGGGCAGAAGGGAAGAAATGATGGAGAGATAGACAGAGAAAGAGAGACAACAAGACACGCAGCACCAGAGAAGGAAGAGAGATGAGGAATCTGAAGACAAAAAATGAAATAAAAAAGGAGGAAGGGAGAAGACAAGGGAGACAGAAGAAGTTGAATCGTCTGTGTGTTCTGATTAAAGATGAGCTCTTGATGGTTGGGAGCTGCAAAGAAAGGAACGTAGCAGAAGAGGGTTTAATTGGCTGATGACCTGTCCTGCGGTAAAATCCTCAGATCCTCAGACAGCTGCGTCAAGGGACTCTCATCCATCCCCTCATCTTTCTCTCATTTCGTTCTCTTTTCTATCCCATATAATCCGTCTTTTGCTGCCGGCTAGCCACAAAACCACATTAGCTGACAGCACTTCTTTGAGTCAGGTATAAGATACACCGCTTTGCTTTTTCCCCCCCCCACAATGGGAGGCAAACGTCACTCTAACATGGCTCTTTGGCAGGGTAAACAAAACAGGAAGTATCTGAGAACGTCAAGCGAAGCAGCTGTTGGTGGGGGGGACACAGGAAAGCGTGTCCCGTTTGGTCACCTGCACTGTCACAATCACTCATTCTCTCCATTAATCAAAGAGCACACACCTGCCGTCAGCACCCTTTCTCTCATTTAGCCCGGGATAACGGTGTCGTGAATAAGCGAGAATGTTTTTCTCCTCCCTTGCTGTTTCTCCTTTCCCTTCTTTTCCTTCGACTTCCATGCTTCATCATGTTCTCCCTTGGTTTCTCTGTATGTCCCTCCAGCTTTCAGGTGACAGTGATAAACGTGCCGTCACGTCTTCCTTTAAGAAGAAAAAGCACTGAGAGATAGAGAGAGCGATACAGATAGGTGAAGCGGTAAGAAGGAAAGAAAGAAAGAAAGAAAGAAAGAGGAAAAGGTGTTTCTGCATACTGACGTTGAGAGGGAACTTGCTGTACGGCTGTCGTCAGCGTGCCCTTGTTACTGTAAAGTCCTTGTGTTTACAGACCAGAAAACTAACGAATGCAGGCAGAGGTCGGAGCCACGGCAGAAGGTCTGAGCTACAGGAAGAAATCCCAGCCAATCCCAGAATCAATCAGTGCCAGGACCCACCCCCTGAGGGAATACACAAGGCTTGCACCTGTGTCCTCCGAGGAACATTTGCACTGGAGAGCCCTTGTTAGGAAAGGCACGTGCAGCCTAATCAGCCTGAATGCTCACCTTGCCTACACCTGAGGGACTCTCTGGCTCTCTCTCTCTCTCCACCGTTCTCACCGAGCACCTGTGGGACTCGCTCCTTTCTCCCTCTCCCTCGTTCTCTACAAAGCACCTGAGGGATTTCTCTTTTCTTCCCCCCCTCGCTTGACACAGGCACTTTCATTGATTTCCAAAACACGTTTCAGATGACAAAGCCCCGGAGTCACTGGGATATCACAAGCACACAATGCACAGCCCGAGGATTGATGGAGGCCCATTCAGCACTTTGACAAACTGATTATCTCTCTAGGGGCTTAAGTGCAGATCGATTACAGGGTATACAAAATAAGAAACGAAAGGTAAAGAAAGACAGAGCCACAGACAGAGTGAAAGTTTTATCACTTTCAAATGCACCGTCAGACAAACGTCGATCGTACCCGCGATTTGAATTTCCGTATTTATTAAAAATAACAGATATGATTTGCTGAAAAAAAAAAAAAAAACAGTACCCGCTATAATATTTCAGGTTATTTAGAAAAAATGTATTTGGAAAGACCAAGGTCTGCTTATTTATTATTTATTTATGTATCATACTTCATGCTCAAGAAGAAAAGCTCAGTGTCAGTGATTTTAATAAGACCCTGATCTCTCATCTTCTGGTACACCTTCTGGTACAAAACAGACTGTGGAGGAGGACAGAAGAAGCTGTGGGACTTTTTTCCTGGTTTGTCCAAAGGCTTTTCTATCATCCATGTCTTTTCATGTAGGAGGATGTTAGAAAGTCATGGTGTCTAATGTGGACTTAAAGATCGTAATGATATTTGACCAATACGTAGGATCGTTCCTGAGAGTTCCTGGAAGGAGATAAAAATAAATAGTTGCTCGTTCAGGTCATGTTTATTTTGGTGTGTTTGATTGCCGTCGTGTATAATAAAGTTAGGAATATGCTAGGACTGGCAGCAGAGGTAGCGATGCAATGCGTTTACTACAGAGTGCACATCCCCTGTGAGGAGAAATGAAGGTTGCTGGAGTATGATTTAGTGCGAGGCCACAGGGAGGAGGCTGCAAAATCTATCCTGCATTTTTGATGAGTTGCAGCCAGACAGAGATCCACTGGAGTAAGGAACCCCAAGAAGAAGAAGGAGAAGAGGAAGATAAAGAAGAAGAAGAAGAAGAAGAAGAAGGAAAAGAGGAAGAAGAAGAAGATGAAAAAGAGGAAGAAAAAGAAGAAGAAGAAAAAAGAAGAAGAAGAAGAAGATCGACTTACAAACATTAGAAATATAGCTTATGTTCTGCTTGATCCCAGCTAGACAAAGAACCTTCATCCTTATGATCTCGATCATACTATCAACCCAACACAACACAACACAACCCAACACAACACAACCCAACACAACACAACCCAACACAACACAACACAATGCAACAATTATCTTTTTATAACCAGTCCTGTAACTGATCTATGATTTTTTTTTTTAGCATTTTTATTTTCTCCACACTCCGTATCTCTTCGTGCAGCTGGTTACACATCTGGGAAAGCGTTAGACTTCCAGTAACATTTGTCAGGAGAAGAATAAACACGACTTATATCACTATGACAACCATCTGTTGCTTTGACAGTGTTCAAGTAATGGCAATGGATTCTTTGACAAGTGTGACAGCCATCTTTTTCCAGTTGATAGAACTACAACCGCTTCAGGACTTTGACACTAGTCTCAACAAGCCGTAACCATTGTGACGGGGGGTTGGGGTTTTTATTTCAAACGCTGATTTGTTGCACAGGCAAATTTATAACGGCGAAACCGAGGCTACGGTTGCCGCCTTTCATGGGCTCTGTGACTTCTAATCACTCGCACAAATATTTCTTTTTAGATTTTATGGTGTATAAATTCAGTTCTCGCAAGAAGACACTGAATCGTGACTGAAGAGAGTATATAAAGTATATAAAATATAGGCAGGCTGTGACTGGAATAATGTTGGCAGCAGTGCTTCATGGAATAATGTGCTCATGTCAAATGCAAGAAGAAGTGAGATATTACAAGCTGTAATAAACTGATTGTGCCGAACAGGAACTTCTGTGTCAAACAGAAGCGGTCGTGTTAAACAAGAATTTGTAGGATTATAACTCAGGCCAGCTCAGGACCTGAAGGATGCTAGTGGAGTAAATCAATAAAACGCAATGATGCTAGCAAATAGCACTCTCCATATCCATAAATGCTTTGTCTTGTCTTCATTCATTCATTCATTCATTTTCTACCGCTTATCCGAACTCTCAGGTCACGGGGAGCCTGTGCCTATCTCAGGTGTCATAGGGCATCGAGGCAGGATACACCCTGCACGGAGTGCCAACCCATCACAGGGCACACACACTCTCTCATTCACTCACACACTATGGACAATTTTCCAGAGATGCCAATCAACCTACCATGCATGTCTTTGGACCGGGGGAGGAAACCGGAGTACCCGGAGGAAGCCCCCGAGGCACGGGGAGAACATGCAAACTCCACACACACAAGGCGGAGGCGAGAACCGAACCCCCAACCCTGGAGGTGTGAGGCAAACGTGCTAACCACTAAGCCACCGTGACCACTGTCTTGTCTTTGTCGATTACCTACAGGGCATGCAAGAATGTCTTTCATATGTTAAATGAGAGTGAGGGGCAGTTACTCTGTGCCAGCGTGTTAATAATTAGACCAAAAATATATTCAAAAACGCACTGCCTGTATAAACGACGTACATTCCTTAAATGCCACTTTAGTAGAAATTGTTCCAACGATGCAAAGTTTACTGTCAGGGTGGTGCTGTGTGAGACAGAAGCTCTCGCTGTGTCAGCAAGTTGTGATTGCCCTTACCTTTGTTTGGTTAGTTCGAGTACCAAGGACCCTTTTCGTGCCCTTTTATGAAATCAATATTTCCCCTACAGACCGCCAGATTAACGTCCGATGGGAAACAAATACGGGGCAGTGCTCCAAGACCTTGGCCTGTAATATTTTACAACTGGCATTAGTTAAATTACTCTGGCTACTCAAATCAAATGAAGTAATCTAAACTAATCTAAAGACACATAAGGGTACACTCAAATAATCTACTCGCATCAAATGAAGTCATCTAAACTAATCTAAAGACACATAAGGGTACACCGTCTCTCTCTCTCTCTCTCTCTCTCTCTCTCTCTCTCTCTCTCTCTCTCTCTCTCACACACACACACACACACACACACACACTTACATACATTATTTAGATAACATTACCATCTTAAATGTTATTATCTGCAGCTACACTGGCAAAAATATTGAAATATCCACTTACACACATACACACACCCACACACACAGTCTGAGCCGCCGACGGGCTTGACCTGTGCTCGTCTTGGACCCACGAGCCCTATCTAGTGTTTCTAGTCCTGTTAAAATTAGGCTTGGGACTTCAGAGTGTGCGCCTCAGAGCCCCAATTAAAACTCTGCCATCAACCTAGAAAAGGAGGTGCTGTGTTATGGGCGGATGTGTCCCTGAAGAACGTGGACTGAAAAAGAGGCGCAATGCAACCATTAGCTTCTGGAGACTTCAAAGATTGAGGCATGGTTTGATATTTTTTTCCTCTTGCTTAATGTCAAATGGAATAGGAGCGTAATTGGTGTGAGATAAATAGCCGAAATATAAAGTAGAAATGCGACATAAATCGCGTAAAAATAAATAAAACTCTGATAAACAGACAGAAAAACAGACAAGCGAGCAGAAAAACATATCCTTCAGGCATCCGCAGTTTACGAGCTGATTATTACGAAATGAAATAACTTTTCTTTCAGTAATTATTATTGGTATTGCCTTGGAATCAGCAAGCATCCAGTCATTAAAACTACTCCACTCTTTTTTTCCCCCCTCTCCAATACAGACAGAAGCAGAACAAAAGGAGCCCATATGGCAGAAACTAATGTATTAGAAAAGTAAATAACATGCAGTTGCACCGTAGGCAGCGCATTGATTAGAGTTCAGCCCGCAGTCTCAGTATTGACAGGAGTTTTTTTTTATTTTCCCTCGTAGTTTATGATACAATTCTCAGCTGGAGACTGAGATAGATAGACATTGTAGAAATGGTGAAAGAGAACAAAAAGGTGAAAAGAAAAACCGGGCGTACGCGAAACAGAGGGACGAGAACAGACATGTCAGTCCATAGTAGTGCAGAAACAATTATTCCTGTCTTTTTCTCAGAAGCAGAACTCTCTCCGGTCTCTCTCTCTAACTGCCGAAGCGCTCTCTGGGTCGCTTTGACTAATACACTCGAGGCGTCGCCTAGAAACATTCATCTCGCTCCCTCTGCCTCTCTGATTTACCCAGCTGACTCCCTAATCACGCTGCCGAGGGGTGCCACAGGCCTATCCGTGCTCCTGGGGGCTTGTCCCTATGTGCGTGTATGAACGTGATAGCAATGGGCAGCTCGGTCATTTCGACAGCTAATCTCACAATGCCTTGGATCCACGACAGCCAGCTTTAAATCTTTTGCTAACATTTTGTCTGTTTGCTATGGAGTTCTCTCAACTTCACTTGTCTGGCTTTTCTGTTTAAATGAGCTGTGATGTCTTCATATACTCGGGTTTTTCGATGCTTAACTCATCCTAGACTTCATTTTTTTAAAAAGAAGAAGAAAATAAAGCAAAATATACTAAAAATAGGATTAAAAAATGACAGAAAAAAATAAACCTTTGTATTTATATTATTATGACTTTTTGTTTACAGGTTTGTTGGTGTTAAATCATTCATTCATTCATTCATTCATTCATTCATTCATTTTCTTATCCAAACTACCTCGGGTCACGGGGAGCCTTCGTTTCTGATCTCAGGCATCATCGGGCATCAAGGCAGGATACACCCTGGACAGAGTGCCAAACCAACGCAGGGCACACACACACTCTCACACTACAATTTTCCAGAGATGCCAATCAACCTACCATGCATGTCTTTAGACCGGGGAGGAAACCGGAGTACCCGGAGGAAACCCCAGAGGCACGGGGAGAACATGCAAACTCCACACACACACAAGGCGGAGGCGGGAATCGCACCCCCAACGCTGGAGGTTTTAGGCGAACGTGCTAAACACTAAGCCACCGTGCTTCCCCGTGTTAATTCATTTAACTATATATTTAACTATATAAGACTGACTAGGATTCAGGAATAATACATACTGCATTCTACAGACTCACGTCTAACATCTTTGATCAATAGTGCGCTAGTGATCAAAGGTCTTTATAAAGCAGCATAATATTTAGGTCGCATGGCCGTCTCCCTGAAAGTTATCTGCATTTGAGAGCGTCCCGGATGACTCGTACTTGGAACGTGTAGCTCACGCTGGGTGAAAAAAACATTATGTCACTAGGTGACATGGTTATACAGGGAGTAGGAGTGTAATGAGGAAGATCATGAATACTAAATAGAGGATGCAGATCTACTGGAAGGGTTTTATGCAAACAAACACATTTATTCTGCTCTCGTGATCAATCATTGTTGTCGCTATCGAGCTCTATAATAGCCATGTCTGGCTCCAGAACATGCGTTTTTTGTGTCTGGAGTAATGGACTGATCAACACGGGTTAGTGTAAAAACTCCATTTGTAGCACTATTTGTGTAGGATGAGGAGATAGAGATGGAGATGGAGATGTATGCCAAAGCCAGACTAAAGCAAAGCCATTAACCTTCTACAGGAGTTTGTTTTCTACTGACAAAAGGAGAGGGAAAAAAGCGTTGAGTTGTAGATGCTCTTGTATTGTGAACAATGGCCTCCTGCCCTTGGTTCTGCTGGGAACAGAGCAGAGATGGAGAACTGGAGAACAGGGAAAAAAGGAAAGGAAAGAGAAGGAAAGGAGAGGAAAGGGAGGAAGGGAGGGGTCACCTCTGGGTCCTTGGCAGCCTGAGCTTTTCAGGTGATTTATGGGCCTGCAGGGCTTCCGTAGGCTGCAATGATTTTCCCAGAGGCCTCTGCGCAAGAGCCAAAATTACACCGCTCTTCTCAACTTCTCTCTCCGTTTTCTTTCCGTGCTCTTTCTCTTTTTCCAGCAAGTCCCTGGTTGATCGCTGACGGCAGCCAAATTATTCTCCTTCTTCCGTCTTCCTCCATTCTCCTTTCACTCCTCGGTCTATCTGTTTACCGCTTCATCCCTTCTTCTCTTTCTGTCTGCTTCATTTGCTCTTTCCAGTTGTGGTATAACAAGCCTGTGCTCTTTGTGAGAGTGCACTGACCTCCACGCTCGCTCTATTTAATTGAAAGCGCCGTAACACATTCAGGGCATCCGTTCCCCCTCTGTACCTCCTTGAACCGTGCTACTTCCAACACTTGTTGCCTGTTGCTAGCTCATAAAAGCAAATGCATCTTATTTATTTGATATGGCTTTATTTTCCATTTGTGGCATGGTACTGTTCCACAATAGGTCGATGCAGACAGCGAGTGTGGACGGGGAAGATAGAGAGAGAGAGAGAGAAAACCATGGACAATAAACAGAGAAATCCATAAAACTAAGCCTCAAGGTTTAAATAATATGTCTCGTTCCCATCCAGGCCTTGCGGTAGATATAATATCCTCTTATGAGAAGTGCTGAAGCATCAGACACAAGCACACCTTCCTCCTATACAACTATAATTCTGTGGCTTGGCCTCACTGACTTGGAGTTTGGTTTCCATCTCTGGTCGCTGACTGTATTAATTATTTTTCGAAGCCAATTAATTTGCGGGTATGAGAAAGACACGCACGAGCATGCACGAAATTGGCTGAGTGTATAGATTAGACTATCATAACACGCCAAACAGACAAATAAATGAATATGGACAGAAAATCTCTTCCTTTTGCTGTAGGAAACGCACGCCAATGTACAATCTCGATAACTTTTCCCCCAACATGTTCTCTGTCTCACTCGGTTTGTTTATTTCTCAATAGGTTTTTAATTTAAGCTTCCGACTTGGCATTACGTTAAATTTAATTTGCCGATATTAAATTGAAGCTCATTACGGTTTAGTGTTTGGGTCTTTTCCAGAGCGTACATCTTGGTTTATTAAAGCGTTCAAAAGATAAACGAGATTTAAGAGAATCAAAAAACGGAACGTAAACAAGAAATATCTGGACGTATTTAAAGAAAAAAATAGTAAATAAATTAAAAAAATCGCAGCCAGGGACTGCTTCCAGGGTAAATAAATTTCCACACATCCCCTAAACGATACCAGCACAGATTTTTGTCACGGGCATAATTTAGCTGTTCAAATATTAGGCACATTAAGCAAATGTATAGTGTTATAGTTATTTATTGGAGCCATTAGTGCTTTTTCCGCTTCCGAACTTTCCACCCGTGATAAAACACATCTGTAAAACCTTTCGTCTTTTCAGATTAACAAGGCTGATTAAAATTAAAACATTAGAGCTTCGAACTTATAGCTAAAATTATTAATAATAATCACCATCACATAGGCTTGTTTTAAAGTTATTAAACTATTTGAAGTTAGAAAACTAAATTTTTTTTTTAATGTAACACACATTAGTGAAGCTGCTATAATGTTAAACCCATAAACTTAAGTACCACTCTATTAGGCTATAATCACTAAAAAACTATAAAAACACTATTTTTTTTATACCATCTTCATTAAAAAATAAAAAAAAACAATGGCATTGCAGATCCTTAGAATAATGTTGTGGATCCCCGAGGGCCTAAAAGACCTCGCTTGGAAAAAAAAACAAATGAACTATATGAATAAAGAGGACGCTTTAATCACTGGTTTATTAGCTCTGTCTGTTTAGTAGGACTGCGTGACTCCTGATAAAATAATCATGATTTCTGCTTTAGAATAAATATCACATTTTTTGACACAACACTGTTGTCTGCCAGCGTCTTACTGTAGTTAGTTTACCGCCAGATAGCTACTATTTCTAGCAAATGTCTGTTAACGTATTGATTTGAATTTCTGATTCTGAATTTCTATTTACTGTATATAGGTACTCTTGATAATGTAAATCGCATGAACAGTAAACTTAGGGTTGCCACCTTCAATTCAACCTTTATTAACTTATTATTAAATTAACAGATCCATAACTTAGTAATTATGACTTGCAAACTTGCAAAAGATCTTCCATGAACATCATGAACATAATATCAGTGGATGTATGAAACTTTCAGAGCTGGATGCGGGGGGTATCTGGAGATGCCATCGTTTCATATGGATTTTCTGTCACTCTGACTCTGTCAAAAGACCCGGTGAGGCGGCGTCCCGCCCTCCTCTGACTCTATTTGGCCGTGATTCACTAAAACAAACCAATCAAACCAACGATGGCAACGAGTATTACCCAATCTGGGGCAGTATAGGACGCGTCTCCACACAATGCGGGTGGGGTGATTTGCATGGGGTGCTGTATAATGTGGACCTATGTAAAATACAGGACAAATCACGTCATTTTGCCTGTAAATACGGGACGATTCCGTATTTCACGGGACGGGTGGCAACCCTAAGTAAACTCTTGGTGCGAATCACAAGCAATTTTTATGTCTGATTAAAAAATGTATTGCTTCTGTTTTTCTGCTAGCTGGTAGCTGCTTATAAACCTCGCGGGGGGAAAATAGTTTGTAATATTGTCATAGTCTTAGATCACAAACACCAATCATCCATTTCATCCAGTTTAGTAGTAATAGTAATAGTAATAGTAATAAAATTCAATATTTCTTTAGGAAGTACTGTACTAATTTGCTCGCTTTCTGGATTTGCACAATGGGTCACGTGGTGAAAGCAATGCTGCAGAATTGACGGTTGACGATTGAATCGCACTGACGAATGAATTTCGTTTACAATTTAAATAAATTAAGTTAGCAACTGAACTTTTTTGTGCAGCCCTGCTATTCGACGCCTAAAGTTGGTGCGAACTGCAAATCTCAGTTCTCCTACATTGCTATACTTGCCATAAGTATGTAGATTTGCTTTTAAATAAATGGCATTAAAATGGATTTCCAGTAGTTAGCAACTATGCTAATATAGTATATGAATCCACAGAGTCTGCCATTAAGGTATCACCGTCGGTTCAGGCCGCAAATGACTCACATCCATTCCGTTCCATTTGCATACATTAGCAGATTCTATGCATGTTGGCGAGGCGCGGATGAGCCGAGCTCCGACTTCTGACTTGAGGCAGCGGAGCCTCCCAGCACATAGACTCTGATTTAGGGTGTAGAAACATCATCACGCACAGCAGGGAAGAGACAGAGAGAGAATGGGGGGCGAAAGAGACTTTGACACAAAGATGCACTCTGCTGAATACAAGGCCTTGTTTAACTCAACATTTTGAGCTACAAAAGCCACGTTTGTGTGTGAGCTGCTCTTTAGTTCAGCCAATTAGGCAAGCGTTCGATTAAGGCGTACAGTGGAACAGCGCAGGGGAAGAGGAAGCAATAACTCTGCTATCAGCGTGTAGTGCTGCTTTAGCATGGCCGCTGAAATCAATAGGGCTTGTGTTAGTCTCTTCATAACAGATAACTGTAGGGGACAGGAAAAGTCCGTACATGAACCTAGAGCCCTTTTCCCGTCGCCTGTGTATTATACACCGTGTACGAAGGTGAGCAGGGTACAGATTGGGGCAGGACTTGAGGCATTGTCAAGGGGTTTTGTCAAGCTGTGAGTTGCACAATAAAGGATTTACAAGTAATAGGCAGAAAAAAAACACAGTGAGAAAGAAAGAGGAGGCTCACAGGAGTCATCCACCCCCTCAGGGCTTCTTTATACTTAATGTAGCTCTGGCTCCATTTATACAGCTAGACTAATCCTGTTTCCACCATAAACCTGTTAACACCACTGAAACACACACACACACACACACACACACACACACACACACACACACACACACACACACACACACACGCACACACGCACACACGCACGCACACAAACACACATACAGGCACACAAGTAAACATGGTACATCTAAGTCACACACACACACATTCACACGTATACATACATACACACACACACATTCACACGTATACATACACACACACACATTCACACAAACACACAATCACGCGTGTAAACACACTCACATACACACTCACACACACACACATACATACATACATACATGCATGCATACATACATACATATACATATATATATATATATATATATATATATATATATATATATATATATATATATATATATATATACACACACACACACACACACACACACACACACACACATACACACACGCATTTCATGACATTTCATTAAAAAAAAAAAGATCCTGACACCAAAATCCGATTTTAAAGATCTAATGCTGCCGCAAACGCTTATATTCTAACTGTTTATCTGATAAGATGGTGAGTCGACTCTAAATCCAGGGAACTTTGTATGGTTTTGAAAACTCTAGTCTGTAATCCTTATTGCAAATAAAGAGCACATTATTTTGTTATCATCACAAACTTCTATTGCTTCTCTAAGACTCCAAGACTTTACCAAAACGTACCCTATGACTATTTTCTACCACGTACAGTATATAACACACCCTACTTACTGTACAAAACTGTCTACAGAAGACTGGAAACTCATCAGTGTGACATGTTGCCCCTTTTAATGACTCACCTCTGACTCTGACTCTATGCTCACTTGCTCGAATTGACATTTATTCATGCAGATCTCACGCTTAACCGTCTCCAGGTTCCTGACGCAATGCCAGGCATCACTAACACCTCCCTGGTGATCTAGATCATTATTTATCTTATCCGTCAGTAAAGATGAACAGAACGCCGTCCTTTGTCTAATCTAGATCGGGGTCACAGCCGTAGTACGGTGCTGTCGACGAATAACATGGCAGCACCGGGACTTGAACACTCAAGCTTACGATCAATAACCCAGACCATTAAACACTGAGCCACCGCTGTTCAAACTGCATATGATGAGATCTGAACTAGCTTCGGCGCTACGCCGGATCACAGCTCTGTCGAATTCTTTAAATCGAAGGTGTTGTTTCCTTTAAAACATCATGGTTTCTATAGTAACCGTGCGCATGGGGATTTATATGGTAGAAGCCGCACAGAAGGTCAAGCTTTCTGTGAATAGACGCTTTGTTTTCTAGTGTTAATAACAGCGAGAGGGGGTGAAAATAACTGTTACGTGGACGTTCCACGGCGATAAATGTAACTATGAACAAATAAAGCACTTGTCGTTTGTTAACTGATAAACAACCGTGATGGGTGTCATGCTTTTGTAGTACAGGAGGAATAAATCCGGTGATGTCGCTGGAATATAAATCTACTTTAGCATGCTAGCCTACGATGTGACACCACATTTGGGTTTGATTACTTTGTCGGGTTTTATTCCTTACACACCGCACAGCCGTACGAGATAACTCGGTGTGCGCCGAGAAAGCCTCTGATAATAGGAGACTCTGTCATCTCTGTTCATTTTTTCCAGCATAAGCAATGCAGAGCTCTCCGATCAGATCGTTCTCACTTCCAGCCTGCATCACTAACCCGATCGATCCCGCCTGGATCCGGGATGAGAAACTGACCGATCATTTCCCTTCGGATTTTCAATTATAAACTACTAAACATCTGCAATAAAGGCAGCAGTTTGGTGAGTAGGAAAGATCCATAACAGACCGCACACACACACACACACACACACACACACACACACACACACACACACACACACACACACACACACACACACACACACACACACACGCACAGGTGTTGAGTAAGAAGATTCAGCCTGCCTGCATGTTGCTTATGACTAAGCCATGGTTGCTCCCATCAGCGAGCGTGCAGAGCCTGCATCTGTCAGACAAACAGCTGACTCGGCACAAAACCAGATAGTATCAAATCAAGTGGGTGCGGTAAGCGTGCTGCCTGGCCACGGAAACTAATAATGCACACACCTAAAAAGGTCAAAACGGGGGCACGGCGAGGAAAAAAGAGCCTGCAAGCTGGTTTGTATGTTTGCAAAAAAGCTTTCATTAACGCAATCCTCTCTAGCTAGAAAGAGGAACGATAACAGTTGTCTGTGAATAAATAAATAAATAAATAAAGTAAATAAATACATAAATAAATAAATAAATCAGGACTCGCTGACTGACTGATGTATGACGAAACTCCAAGGAAAACACATGCTTTCCAGTGACTTGGAGAACAAACATGTCGAAGCCAGAGGTTCCAGCTGTTGCTGTTTTCACCATGTTGATGTTGGACTATACTGTTCAGAGAAGCTCATCTGTTAGCTCAGATTTTCTGTCTAAGCTTCTAAGCTCAGCGTGGCAGCGACGTGATGCAACGAGGCGGAAACAGACGTTCTTTTCAATAGCGGTGGAAACCATCGGTATAACAAAAGTAGGAGGGGCCAAGCCAGGGAACAAAGTTCACTCTTACACCACTGAGGAGTGAAGCGACGTGACCATAAAGTTTATATTCACAGTTAGACAGGAAGAATGTTTAAAAAAAAGAACAAACCCTAGCACGAAGAAACAAACAACGGGGAGAATCGTGCAGCCGCCCGAATGCACGACAGAAATGCAGAAAATTGTTTCCTCTCCCCCTCTTTTTTCTGGCCCTTTTCTTTAATACTTGTCGATTTTCCTCTTTTATTCTTTCTTGCTATTTCTTCCGTTTCTATCTGTGCTGCCGTATTCACCCGTGACTCACTCTCTGTCCTGTGTACTGTAGCCTTGCTTCTGAAACAAATGCATTCGTCGCGGTTTCCACCGTCATTCCCTCTCTTTTTCTCTTATTCCATCTCCTGTAAACCGCAGTGTGCTGTGTGTCGGCTGTGGGAAGCATATTAAACACCGTCTAAGCCAATAAGCCTGCGGAGTGTGTATTCTGTGGGCGCGGTAATCCGGGCCGTGCCAGCGCCAGAGTGTGTGTTTTTGGAAACCGATATTGCGCGCCTTGATGAGTTTCTCTCCTCGCCTAATTTGCTTTCTCGCCAGGGTTTTAATTAGGGCAGCCATTTTGAGTTTCGATCCCCTTCGTTTTCTTTGAGGAACGTTGGCCATGATGTCATCGTCATCCAGAACATTGTGCACTGTCGACTCTTCGCAAAAAAAAAAAACATATTACGGAGTCAGCAGTGGACGGAGAATTGGAGTTTAAAATCATTACGCTCACATGCTGACACACCTACACACCAAATCAGCGTTATTTGTTGGTTTTAATGAATGCACATTGGATTATGTGCTACAGGGAGACAGCATGAGAGAGAGAGAGAGAGAGAGAGAGAGAGAGAGAGGGAGAGGGAGAGGGAGAGAGAGAGTACGCATTTCTCTGCAATCAAGTACCTCTTGTGCTCAACGCAGGAAATAATCACATGCACATAAACACTGCTGCTGCGCTTCGCTCTCAAGGTGATGGTGCTTCAAACAGGCGCCGTTTTAAAAAAACAACCTACGGCTCCGTCATCTATTCGCAGGGAAACCGTTTGTGTTGCATCAACTGTTAATCAAACAGTAGCACATGAGTAATGAAATTAATTTAGTAGAAACTGACAACTTTGTTCCACCAGTCTGTACAGAGAAGAGAAACACATCTTTACCTCCTTTTCATGCCATATATCCTAGTGCGTCTCTTTTTGAGAGATCCTGCTCTACACACTACATTTATCAACCTCTGCTAAAAGACTAACTGAGCTTCATGGATAAATAGAGCTTTGTAGAAGTGTATGATCAAACTGCCAGGTTTCCTGTAGAGAGACATTTTACCTCTGATGTGCTTTCCACGGGACACCACGGCATGGTGATGGTAGACACGTCCACACTAGAGGTCTTAATGGGTACACTTAGATCTGAAAACCCGAGGTTCAACCCGAGACCCGAGTTTCACGTGTGCCTCGGACATGGGTCGGGTATAATAATAGCGGCATCGGGTCTCGGGTACTTTAAATTGAATGTGTTTTTACCAAATGGACCCGAGAAGACCTGAACTACTGTATCTCGTGTGTGCATCTACTCGAGTAATTTTCCAACCTCTCCACAGTTTGCTAAGACCGCTTGCGACATGTGGCTGGCGACGTGTGGCTGGCGGTAAGCTAATTTTAGTTGAAACAGACCTGTCAATCAATTTTGAATCCACTCTGTAGTGGTTACTTTAGTGTAGAATTATGCAACATTCGGGTCCAGTCGGGTTAAAAAAAAATTGCCAACAGGTCGGGTCGGACTCGGGTCTAATTCTTTCGGGTTTGTCTCAGGTCGGGTCTTTCTTATAAAAAAAAAATTATGCACGTCGGGTTCGGGTAAAAAGTGATTCGGGTCGCTCCGGCTCGGGTACATTTCTTTAGACACGAGAAGACCTCTAGTCCACACTCACAGGGAAGAAGTATGCGTCACGCCTGTCCTAATAGGAGTCGTGATGTGGCGGCCTAGTGATTGGTCTACGAACCTGAACGTCGTGAGTTTGAATCCCAGCACTACCAAAGTTGGGCCCCTGATTAACCCTCAGCTGTATAAAATGAGCTAAAACTATAAGTTGCTCTAGATAAGCGCCTCTGCTACATGCTACATAAATAAGTCTGCGCTCACACGCTGGTGTCCAGTTTGTTATGTGGCCTTCTTTGAAACGACGTTTTATCGGTTCGCTACATATAAAAGTCGAGTCAAGCCGACTAAAGCGTGTACACTTCGGCGGGATGAAATATTGTGCCTCGAGGAACGCAGTGTTGCGTACAAGTCAATAAAGAGCTCTGTACACAGTGTAGAAGCTCGAGGTACCACCGCGAGGGTAGAGCGATCGAACGACAACAAAAAAAAAGGAGGAAAATATATAAATAAATGAAAATCTGTACTCAAGCTGTGGAGTTAATATTAGCACAAAGCACTAAAGGAAAATAAAAGGGTCTTTGAGGCTAATACGTACAAAAGTAGGGAAAAAATGGCTAGGCAGACTTGCATGATATAGTGATATGATCATCCCTACATGACCATATCGATTATATTCTTACTGAACACACAAATGTGCCACGGGCCTTCGCTAGTTTTTCTTAACTCCTTGAAACATCCAGCTAAGATCTGAAATCAAGGAACTGTTATTCTTACACTTGAATAGTTTTTCTTTCGAGAGGCTATGAATAGTTTTTCCTTCGAGAATGTATCGAAAACTAGTTTATTTCCTTCGCGATGCTGTAGAATATAAAGTCAAATCACGTTAATCGCCTTATTAGCGTGTTGTCCGTGAGTCCTTTGCTAATCGTGTCCTTTGCTAGTCAAAAATCTTTTATTTAACAGCTCACACCAAACACCGATTCAAATGATTTATACAAATAGCAGTTTAGCAGTTTTTTTCCTCCCAAAGCATTAATTTCACTATTCATGGCTACTAACAGAAATTACAGCGATCGGCGCTAAACGCAAACAAAGCGACGTCTAAAACCGAATAGCGTTTCATTAAAAGTGCGAGCGCAAGACGTTAAATACACGACTTCTAAATACGGTCTGAGTACACAGAAAAGCGAGAGAACCTTGAAGATAAAGTATAAAGGAATAATTGTGCAACGCTGAGCAAACTGCCTTTGCAAATTACATGTGATTGTAAGCCATCATAAGTAGCAGCGTATGAATTTAGCAGCTTATTGCATTGGCTTTCAGACTTCATTATGTCAAATATGCTACTACCTGCTCACTAGAATAAATATTGCACTTCTATTTATAATACCTGGAGCGGGGCAGGAATCAACATTTATACTGAAATTACACTTAACAATAAGCTTTTTTTTTAGCTGGGTGGACAAGCTTGCATGATCTACCTATAATTTGTCTTTATTTGTCTACACTTTGCTTCTTCGCATAGATCCTAAAACAGGGTTGAAATAATTTAAGCCCCAAACCCTCGAGAGTGCAGAGAACACAGCAGAAAATCCTTATTCTGTCATGGATTAACCCTGTGGGATTTAAGATAATTTGATCCAAATGTTCAGGACTCTTGCTTGAGCATGAACGAAAATCCCGAATCCCCCTGCATGCTCGCTGAGCCAAACATCTGCTGAAGCCATCCCAGATCTACCTGTGTGTCAGTTACAGCCTATGTTATGATTAAGTGTGTGCGATTACGTGGCTAGCATGTTCGCCACACACAGTAAGGAGTCGGGATGTGATGTGTGTTCTCTGCTCCCCGGAGCAGGCCCCATCGGCGAAGCATTGATTAATTAAAGACGAACGATTCTTCTTCTTTAAAAGCTTTAATTATGCCGGGGAGAGCGTGCAAGGACGGGAGGGCACCGCTGCACTCCATCATGGCATGCTGTATCGCACACACACACACACACACACACACACACACACACACACACACACACACACACACACACACACACACACATGCGCACACTGCTTATGCCCCAGACACACACCATTCATCAGCCACTACAGCATCATATGTTCCTGCCATCTCACACCTAAGAAACGCTGATCTGGGATCAGAGGAACTATAACCTGCGCCAGCATGAGGTTAAAACTGGTGCTGACATCAGATCAGGAGAGCAGAGACAGTCCTGCAACATGCTGAGCTGAAACACTCACTAATCACTGAGTCCTCGAGATACACAAGCTCACATTGATCAGATTTGTTTGTCCAGGGCATCCCACAGATGCTCGATCAGGTTAAGATCTGGGGACTTTAGAGGCAAAGCTAACACCTTCACCTAGCGTAACGGGGTATAATGTCTTTTACTGAATAACCGTTAATACGCCATTGAGGAGTGTACTTCATATTCAGCAAAGTTTATGTACAGTAGGTGCTAGTAACTAGTAGTACTTTCTTTCTAGCTATTTGATAAAGAGAGAGAGAGAGAAAGGGAGAAAGAGAGGCAGAGAGAGAGAGAGAGAGAGAGAGAGAGAGAGAGAGAAAGAGAGGCAGAGAGAGAGAGAGAGAGAGAGAGAGAGAGAGAGAGAGAGAGAGAGAGAGAGAGAGTGATCCTCATTTGTAGGCTAGCTGAGAATTCAGAGTGACATTGTAATGCTGTATCTAACAAAATTTTGTGTGTTTTTCTGTGAGGACATGATAAGGTCTATCTATCTTGGTATGGAAGTCCATGCATGGATTGGAAATATCCAGTTTTGATTTTGTGGGGACATTTTACTGGTCCCCATGAGGTTTTATAGTTTAAAAAATAAACTGTCCCTTTCTAATAAAAAAGTTTAAAGACTAAAATAGTCAAAAGATTTCCTTTTGGATCCTAAGCCATGAAGATTAGTGCTAGTTTGTGCAGGCATAAGATCAGTATAGTGTGTCAGTAGAAGGTCCTCATAAGTACTGTGTGTGTTTGAGTGTGTTTGTGTTTCAGCACTGGTCTGAGCAGATCTGTAGGGCTGCCGGATCCTCGCTCCTAGGTGTCAGTGTGTGAAGTGATGAGGTCATCAGGCCGCTCGCTCTGACAGTGATGTCCCGCTCCACTGAGACAACGCCTCTGCTTTCTACTGACAAAACCCTGACAGCTTTTCATCCCTCATTCTTCCTCTCTCTCTCCCCACCTGCTCTGTGCACTCTTATCCCTCTCTCTACACGGCCTTATGTCGCCTGGTTCCTCTCGTTGTCCGCCTGTCTGTCTCTGTCAGTGTCTCTCGCTCCCACACCTCTGTTTTAGCTGAGCTTCAAGCCTATACCTGTCCTGTTCCATTTTAGCCTCTGTCGTCATGCTAACCACACACACACACACACACACACACACACACACACACACACACACACACACACACACACACACACACACACGACACTCCAGTGAGTCTGTAGTGTACCTGTGATTCCTATAGTTTCCACTTCCTGTTTGTCTTCATCCACGGTTGTCTTTATTCAAGGTTAAATCAGGCTACATACAATATCTAATCACAACAAAATGCTGGAATCTTCTCTCATTTTTTGGAAGCTTTCCCATGTGCCATGTGGGTAGATTACAGCTCAGCTGCGTCTCCACAGAACAGGGAACAGGAAATTGACCTGCGAGTTGTCTGGAAGGCCGCAGGGAGTCTCATCCATCACCCTTTTCAAAGAACAACCCTGTCCGTACAACATTTAGTCTTGTGATCATGAGCCCGTAATTTATTTACATTCGTAATGTATTTACTTTTTTTTTTTGTAGCCGTTGGTGTAATAAATTTTGCGCTCTCACAAGAGTGATCCGATGATTTAAAGCTCAATCCGAGCACCAAAATTGGTTC
>NC_062519.1:14859874-14874874 GCF_022655615.1 Tachysurus fulvidraco
TTCACCTCCTTTTGTTTCCTCAGCATCTACAGAACTCCATCTCTGGGGCTTCCACTGAATCCTCTCTGGTTCTCTCCAGCTCTTAAATATGTGAAAGTAGGGCAGTAAAGCATGGGAGGTGTGACCTTGTCCAAGTTCCTGAAGAAGCATGGATGATCTTGGAGCAGCATCACACCCACACACCCACACACCCACACCAGTAGAGCCTTAGGAAACAGTGTGTTGGTGTAGCAACGTTCACTAGGCCACACGTCAAGTTACAGCCCTGTCACCGACTTTCCTCACTTCCGCTCCCTCAGCCATATTTGTCCATTCTTTCATAAAACAGTTTATGGCTCTGATGCAGCAGCGAGTCGACTTTTGGCTGCTCTCTTCTGTCACGTTCTGTACCTCTGGCATCGGTCCATTCCTGCTAGCATCCATTAGTGCTAATTGAACATGCTGAATCTGAACATCTCAGATTAGATGTTCGGGGAAACGATATAAAAGAAGACTTTTTTTTTTATATACTTCACTTTTATTCATTAAACAGTATTAGATTCGATTTTTTTTCCATCGCGTATCACTTTGTTGTTTTTTGGTCATATTGATGCGGAAACCGTCATGGAATGGCTTTGTTTAATGTCAATGGCCGCATGTGCTTCTGTCTAGGTTTTTGTCTCTCTGCCCGATCCTTCTCCCCTGTCCCTGCCTCAAAGGTTCCCTATGTCTCCCTAATTACCCTCCCTATATATACATGTGCTTGTTGTATGTTCAGTCTTTTTCTTGTTTCTCATAGTTTCTGTTGCTTACTCTCATGGACTGCTAGACACTTCCCTGTCAGACTGCCCTCTGGTGTTCTGGCAAGGATCTGTCCAGGAGACAGGGGCACAAACGGCGGTATAACTAATGCTACTCCTTAATTAACGTACTTGACGTGTCACGGTTTCTACGGCCATCTGTGTTTCGTATCGTTGTTATTAAAACCCAGATGAAAAACAGCTGTTACGGAGTCCTTCGAATCATCTCTTTTGCGTAAACAAAAACTTCCTTGTATCAAAAACATTATGAAAACATCCTCCCTCAAGACTTCTGCGTGGTGATGTTCTAAGAGTGCGTAAGAATAATAGTCTCCCGTGCATGAGCTGAAAAAATAAGCTTTAATCAACTTCAGAGTGCGAATATCAGCGAGTATAATCCATTTGCTGCCTTTCTAGTGGTATACAATAGCACGCAAAACACACACAGCTGCGTTTCTTGTGCTGAGAGAAGAATAGAGTAGCGTTTTTGTTTTGTTTTTTTGCCATGTTGACAGACTTTAGGCCGTCGTTCGGATTTTATTCCAACAATTAAACTCGCCGGCTTCTGTTTACACGCCATGGATGTTCACCTTCTCTTCTTTCACTTCGGCACCGTCCCTCCATCCCTCCTTCCTATTTTTAACCTTGTTTAATTCCAAGCCCACTGTTTCATCCCATGTACCACTTTTACTCATTAAAGCACTCTTCAGCTAACAGTACTTAAGGACACGCTTTGCCCCAACTAAACACATATAACACCTTTTCCTCCACTCACCCACACCCCCCGCCCCCCCCACAGGGAAAAAAAGTCTTTGCTTCTCAAATCTGGGCTTTGACTCACCTCTTAATAAGCCATAAAACATGCAGAGATAACTCTATTTACACCTTAAGGCAGAGCTAATCAAAAGCGCCGTTCCCCGAGGGGGTTCTGCCGACCCCTGTGCGCCATCAAAAGTCAGGACGGGACCAGAAAGAGCTTCTAATTGCCCACTGATTGCTCCAAGGAAAGAAGGGAAGGAAATTAAAAATAAAATAATAAAATGTACCAGCTTACCTGCTGGCCATGTCTTCGTTTCCCATCTATTATTATTTAAGGTCAACCTAGACAGGTAAAGGGAGCCACGGCCGTCCTCATCTCTCCTCCAGCCCTGGTTTTAACCCCGTATTAAAACTAAAAGTCATTCTATCCACATAACCATGCTGAGAAAGCACCAGTACATCAGCTGGCCTTGTTCATACATGCCTGACTTGACTATAAGCTTTGCAGGACAACGCAATAACATCGAGGTATTAAAATGCCTAAGATTCATCGTGGGGTTTAAGTGTGGCGGCTGTGAAAACTTTACGAAGCCTGACAGCTGTGAAAGCTTCTTGGTCGTAGGAAAAGGATAATAAGACCTCGATAACCCAAAGTCCTACGCATTTTATATCTAACTAAGGCTGGGGGGGGTTTAATGTTTCATTAAAAAAATAAAAAATTTCTTTAACTGCCCATAATAACTTCAGTTAATGAAGAACAGCAGGAAGAAAGATATTAGCAGCGGATTAGCATTGTCTTTCCATTACAGGTGCTTAACTACACATGACATTGCTTATTGTTTATGCATGTTAGGACATGTGAGTTGAGCGTGAGGTCCTGTTGAAACTCATGTAGAGAAATCCTACTGGCAATTATTTAGAAATAAGGACAAACTATTGACATACAGAGAGAGCTGTAACTTCATAACCGGTGCAGTCGAGTCGTTTAACCTCAAATCAAGGTTTCCAGCATTTACACTGTGCACGACAACATCACGTATAATCTATAGGAACACTTTAATAGCCAATAAGCCTATCGTGTGATGGCACAGCGTGTAACATCATATGGCTCATCAGCAAGCCTTCAGTTAATGTTCACTTCGTACATCAGAATGAGGGAGGGGGAAAAAAATCGTCTCGGTTGCGTTGACTGTCACGTGATCGTTTTGACTGTCATACGATCGCTGATCACTTTTCACTGAACGCTTTTCATTAAAACCTCCGTAGGTGGAAATGCATTGTTGATCACGGAGCTCAAAACAAAATATCCAGACATGTTAAAATCCTATTTCAGGAAGTCTACAGTAACTCAAGTAATCTACGCTGAGGTGAAAAGCATCTCACGTACGTATGGACGTACAACCTAGAATCTGATGAGCAACGACGGAAACGACACCCGCTGGATTCCTCTCTGTTTCGATTCAGAGCAGGAAACATTAGCTAGATAAGGTGAAGCTCTTGATATGCATGTGAAGGATCTGATCTATTATCTATTTCACTTTTATCGCAAAGCGGCTGTTCCTAATAAAGTGGCAGAAGAGTGCATATAACATATTTGTAAATCTTTTCCTTTGTCTCCTAAAGATGAGGGATAAAGAATCAGCTGATACGATTAATGCGCACACACACACACACTCACACACACACACACACAAAACAAGCACAGCGGGGCACGATGCATGAAGCAGAGCTCCTCGAGTGCTTCCGTTTCCCTTTTACTGCTCCCCGTCTCCTCTCGGCTCTCGTTCAGATCGAGAGGCTTTATTGGGCTGTGCTTTGTAACCTCGCTGCAAGAGCAATTAGATGATAACAGTGACGGCTCCTAATAAACATATCAATAATAACAAGCAGCAGCAGTTCATTTTAAGAGGCATTCTGGCATTTTTGTAACTTTATCTTACCCCATGGAGCAAAAACAGGACGGTATTTCTGGCCAAATCTAAAGAACACGAACGTCCGTTATATTCCAGCACGATAAACACTGATGATGAACAACATGATGGGTACTAACAGTGTGGGAGATTTTCCCACGATGACTAACGACTTTCACATTTGACCTTCCTGTTTCCTTTATACAGTGGTACCCCGCTTATCGGCCGGCTCGGACATCGATATTTTCGCTTAGCGAACAGTTTTTCGACCGAAATTTGCGCCCGCTGAACGACCAAATCCCCGCTTATCGACCTCGACCCACGTAGTGCGAGGGGAAGGATCTACCCAGTCTCTCCTCAGCCTTCGTCGAGAGAGCACCTATCGTAAATTAAACTTCAGTTTGTGAACAATATTAGTGTTATTTAGCGGTCAATATAACAATTTAGTGCGTGTATATTGTATATACAATACTTTGTTTAAAGTGTAAAGTCTCCTGGCAGTGAGGGCTCATCCTCCTCCAACTAACACCACCACTCAGCCTCCTGCCGCCCACTCCGTCAAGCCATCACTGCGACTTAATGAGTAAGTACAGTAAAATCATTTTTTTGGTTACTTTTGTAAAGTTTTTAATTTATACTTTTCACTGTATTATATACAATATTATTTATGTACCTGTATTATTATATGTATTATTTAGTATTAATACTGCTAAAAAACGGGCAAAAATTGTTAATTATTGGGTATCGTTGGAGGTCGGGAACGGATTCATTTGGTATCCATTATTTCTTATGGCATAATTACATTCGCTCTTCGACCTTTTCGCATTTCGACCGGTTTTAAGGAACGGATTAAAAAAAGTGTGAAACAACTGAAAATACGTCATATTCTAGGTTCTTCAAAGTAGCCACATTTTGCTTTGATTACTGCTTTGCACACACTTGGCATTCTCTTGATGAGCTTCATGAGGTCGTCACCTGAAATGGTCTTCCAACAGTCTTGAAGGAGTTCCCAGAGATGCTTAGCACTTGTTGGCCCTTTTGCCTTCACTCTGCGGTCCAGCTCACCCCAAACCATCTCGACTGGGTTCAGGTCCGGTGACTGTGGAGGCCAGGTCATCTGGTGCAGCACCCCATCACTCTCCTTCATGGTCAAATAGCCCTTACACAGCCTGGAGGTGTGTTTGGGGTCATTGTCCTGTTGAAAAGGTGGTGTGTCCAAACTTTTGGAAGGTGTGTCCAAACCTTTGGTCTGTACTGTATATATATATTTACGAATTGATGAAATGTATAGAAATGTGGGCGCTTCCCTTTAAAATGAAAGAGAAGATCCTAGTAAAGATAAAAGTTCTTCATAAAGCATCTTAACCCTTAAAGGAGCTCATAAGGTCAAAAAGTCTTAGGAGTCCTGAGGAGGACTTTTAAGAGGATTAGGAGTTTCTTTAGCAATTGAGAAAATGTCTGTAAGGTGAAGAGGGAGAAGAAATGTGTTGTATACAATGTTTAATAACTATAGTGAGTTAATAAGATGATACAGATTAGATGGGGTAGGGATTATTTTTCTGACCGATCGTATTAGAGATAGAAATGCCAGATGTTTACTTTTAAATGACATTTATTACACTTAATAACATACAGATGTTAGAACAGTTCTAATACGACCTTACCTACACGATATAGACTAAAATATCTTAACATAAAAACAAAGTGAAGGCTTATAATAGACCAGATTTTTAAAGCCCACCTATTATTATTATTATTTTTTTTTATTAGACAACCAATCACAGTCTTTTAAAGGATGTATCTTACCTAGTAACAGGATTAAGCTCTAACTCTGTATAAATCATGAGATGAACGCATAGATTATTGATAATAATAAGAAGAATCAGTCTCTAAGATGCCAAGATTTATGCTAGTATTATGATTCATGAGACTGCGAGGATTCTGGACTTGATCTGATTTAGAAAGCTGAGAAGATTCTTAACTTAAGCCGAGAGGATTTGAGACGCGAAAGTGACTCGATGTGTCAAACGCGCCTCGACTGTCTTGCTGATAAACGGGAAAAAGAGAGCTTCGTTTTTGTTATTATTAAAAGAAGTGACAAAGAATACAACAAGGTTTCATCAATAATTCACAAAACGGCATCGATGAGGAAAACAAACCGCAAGCATAAAGGGTGGAAAACGTGTTTCAGAAGAAAATATATGTGCATTGCTTTTATTTTGACAGTGACGTTAAAAAGATTTGATCAGATACTTTGCATCTCTCTCTCTCTCTCACCTGAAAATGAACCCAGACTCGGTCTGTCTGCGCTGAGCTCCAGCAGTATCTGAGGGGAGGTGGAATATTTACATTCCAAATATATCAGCTATTCTTTATTTCCAATCCTACACTGCTGCCCTTTACAGTCATGCACAAGAAGAGAGAGAGAGAGAGAGAGAAAGAGAGAGAGAGAAAGGAGGAAAGGAGAGAGAAGTAAAAACCTGCCGAATAAACAGAGAAGTGTGACTCAGTCAAGCAGATAAGTAAATCACAGAGTGCTCTCTGCAACCTAGTTGCAGTACTCACTCCTCTCTTTCTCTCTCACTCTCTCTCTCTCCCTCTCCTTCTCCCTTATCATTCCATTCGCTCATTTTTCCTGAGTATCGAGATGATCCGAGTCCAGACAACATTGCAGAATGTTGCTAGCATGACCTACATGGATAATTTGGGAGTTGCTGCTTTTGCTGCTTTATACCTGCCTATAGATCGATACACACTCTGTATACACACACACACACACACACACACACACACACACACACACACACACACACACACACACACACACACACACTGCGCAACAGGAACTGGCTAATTTAGATGGAAAGCCAAGCGGAAAGTGAGCTTGCATCAAAGCAATGCCAATATAGAGCAACGTCTTCTTCTGAGCATGTGCTTGTTTTTTTTTTTTTTTTTGACAAAAAGTAAATTAAACTCAAAGGAAAAGGTTTTAATTATTTATTTATTTTCTTACGACGCATTTTATCAACTGACCGGTTTAAAATGCTGGGAGGAAAAAAAAAAAACTAAAACTCTGCAGTTTTTTTTTCTTTTTCATTCTTTAAAACGAGCAGAAAGTATAATTTGCCTGAGATAACTTCACGCAGGGCAAATGTTCCTGAAACTTTGAAAAAAAATTGTAAAGTAAAAAAAATAAATAAATAAATTTCCTGAAAAGACAGACAACGTGGAAACGGACGTCCGCTTAGATACACGGAATGATCGGGGTACAGAGTGAAAACAAGGACCTGGTTGTCATGGTTACAGCTGTTATTCCTTCTCCTTATATAGAAACTAACAGAGTAAGGAATAAAACCCGATGGAGGTGCGTGTTGGAAAAAAGAGCCTCTTTACAAACCGGACACTGGAGACTCCTTCTCGAAACCATGCATGCACAGTGTCACACTGTCTGTCTGTTCTTACTACAGTAACCATACTGAGTTAACTGTGATGTGTGATCGTCACTTTCTGGCCAATCAAAATAAAGAATTCAGTCGTACAGTGACATTACAAGTGCTCGAGCTTTTCAGTGACTAACTGTTTGCTGCTCTGCTTCCGAGCCGTATTGAGTTCAGAGTATTCGTCTATTCTAAAACTCACCCTCTCTCTCTACTTCTCTCTCTCTCTCTCTACACACACACACACACACACACACACACACACATTTGCAATGAACTCATGAAGAAACTCATGCTCTCTGCTCTCCGTCTTGTCAGAACCAAGCCAAACAATGCAAAACCGTGACCCAGACCTAGCAAATAAAGCAGCAGACACACCAACAAGTGCAGACAATAACACCTAAACAGAGAGAAAACAGAGAGAAAGAGACAGCGATAGAAAGAATGACAATAACAAAATCTAGAAAGGAAAGTAGGAAAAAAAAAAAGCTCTCGCTCTCATTAGCATGCCCAGTCAGGCCTGTTGCTGTTTATCATTACAGTCCCCCCCCCCCCCCCCAACACATCCAGTCTCCTCAGTCTCGGTCTACTTTTCCCTTTCCCTATCTCTTCCTCTATCCTTTTTACTCTTGCTCACGCTCTCTCACTCCATCACGCTCCCTATCTTTCTCTCCATCATCGTTACCACAAAAAAAAAAAAAAAAAAAAAGGGAGGGAGGAAGGGAGGGGAGCGTTATTATGAATTCCACCCTCCGCTTCTCTGCATCTCACCAGTGCACCCGCCGCTGTGTAATTAGCAGTCTAATCAATGAAAAATGTTCCTGTCAAAGACTAAAAAAAAAAAAGAAGAAGAAAAATTCACAACAGTTTGGAGTTTTTAGCACTAAGAGTTACGGAGTGCGGAGAAGGACGGACGTCAGAGTGTGATGTCTGTACGCGTCAGAACGTTCGTATCCGAACGCTAATCTGAGTGCTTGACAAGTGAAGCTTTAAACTTGATGATCATTTGTGAAACTTTTACCTTTTACTCACACCGTTCACTAAACTGTGTGAGCCGCTCTATTATCTGTGTCTGCTAAAGATCTGTGTGAATGAACGAATGATTGCTACAGATTCTGTTTAAAGTCTAAACACAATTTAAATGAGAGCATTTTTGAAAATTGATAAATGGTTAAAATTGATATTGATGGGTGCCAAAACTTTTGAGAAAAAGTTTTTTGATGGGTGCCAAAACTTTTTGACTCGAACCCCCAACCCTGGAGGTGTGAGGCGAACGTGCTAACCACTAAGCCACTTGTAACAGTTACTTCCAACAGTTTAACGAATACATACGTAAATATTCTTAATATACAAAGCTTCAATTTCATAACGTGTGCAATTTCAAAACCCTGTTTGAAAACATAGGGAACATGGGGAAGTGCAATAGTTACAGGTAATTGTGCTATTCTGATCATGTCTAATGTGTACGCTGTAATAGGTAAAGTGATGTGTGTGTGTGTGTGTGTGTGTGTGTGTGTGTGTGTGTGTGTGTGTGTGTAACGAAATCCCTGAGCTAATCCCTGAGAGGATTGTTGGTTTTGTGTATTTATGTAATGAGCTGTAATGGAAAGTAAACTCGAGTAATTTGACAATAATAATGGCTCTCAGAAGGTATACAATTCAGTATTATACACGCTGAATGCTACACACTGTGTAGTTAAGGATGTAGCGGATGGTTTGTAAACAATTCCGTCTCAAACACAAACCTTTTACACTGGGGAAAAAAGAGAAAGAAATCACTGCATAATCTCTTACAACACTGAACAAATGTACTGAACAGCATCTAAAGGAACAACCGCCACTGGTCTTATATGTAGTGTGCACACTCCTTTAAAAACGCCTTACAGGCCTGTAGAACGTCTGATCAATCCATTAAAGTCTGATCAATCCATTACAGTACTGAAGAAAGTCTAATCAATCCATTATAGTCTGATCAATCCATTACAGTACTGAAGAAAGTCTAATCAATCCATTATAGTCTGATCAATCCATTACAGTACTGAAGAAAGTCTAATCAATCCTTTACAGTACTGAAGAAAGTCTGATCAATCCATTATAGTCTGATCAATCCTTTACAGTACTGAAGAAAGTCTGATCAATCCATTATAGTCTGATCAATCCTTTACAGTACTGAAGAAAGTCTGATCAATCCATTACAGTACTGAAGAAAGTCTGATCAATCCATTACAGTACTGAAGAAAGTCTGATCAATCCATTAAAGTCTGATCAATCCATTACAGTACTGAAGAAAGTCTGATCAATCCATTACAGTACTGAAGAAAGTCTGATCAATCCATTAAAGTCTGATCAATCCATTACAGTACTGAAGAAAGTCTAATCAATCCATTATAGTCTGATCAATCCTTTACAGTACTGAAGAAAGTCTAATCAATCCATTACAGTACTGAAGAAAGTCTGATCAATCCATTACAGTACTGAAGAAAGTCTGATCAATCCATTATAGTACTGAAGAAAGTCTGATCAGTTCCTTTCGGTCGTGCAGAATAAGGTCAGTCCCTTTTAGACTTGTAGAAAGTCTGATCAATCCCTTCCAGTCCTGACTTGTAGAAAGTCTGATCAATCCCTTCCAGTCCTGTCTTCCAGAAAGTCTGATCAATCCCTTAAAGTTCTATAGAAAGTTGGATCAATCCCTTCCAGTCCTGTAGAAAGTCTGATCAATCCCTTCACAAAAAAAGGTGCATTTTGTTGATGGAGTGTGTAACACAGGGCCAGCCAGCACTCCAACACAACACCCGTCAGTGCCACTGCGGGAACGTTGTGTTTCACAGAGCTTAGCTAATTCAAGGCTTAGCTAATAAAGAGGACACTGAGACTTGAAATAAAATACAGTCATAGCAAAAATAAAAAAAATAAAAAATAAAAATTAGATAAACAAACAAACAAACAAACAAACAAATAAATAAAAGAGATAAAAACAAAAGACCAGCCAGTCATGAGATATTTATGGGAACCACCACAAGTTCCAGAAAAGACAAACATTCCGGCATGAGAGCTATTATTTTTTTTTAAAAAAAACTTCAACCAGACCAGTTAGCATTTCATTTAACAAATGAAAAAGTAAAAATCATATTCAGACAATATTTTTCTTCGTTACGAGTGTGAGAGAGAGCAAATTACCATCACGCTCAAATCTCTTCTCACATAAACGGATTTAGAGAGGGAGGGGGAGAGGGAGGGGGCAAGGGAGGGGGCGGGGCAATCCGAGGTGATGCAGCGAAGACAATTTCCATCTTCATCTCTTTTCATAAAGTGGCACTGAAATGCTGAGAGATCTCCGTTTAGACGCGCCATCCTTGGTGAGATAAGCGCCCGAGATCGCTCGTTCTGACGGTCATCAACTTCTATTTATAATATCAGCAGTGACAATGGCTCCAAAAATGAATAACCAGCCGACAGAACCTGGGCTCGGGCTAGTCCTCATAACGTTATTCAAGAATTATGCTGGAACTTTTTTCTCCCCAGTGGCAAATTCTTCAAAAGTGAACAGTGAGGTTTGGAAATCAGCAAAGTTTGACTTCCAGGAAGGCCATATTGATCATGTTTAACAGTTTGGACAGACCATACAGACAGGAAGCACTTACAGGCTCCATGCATTACTTAGCCTGAGATGTTTGTCATATTGTGTGTCCATTTGTGTTGATCTTATCCCAGAAAGAAGATGAAGAAGAAGTGCTAAATATTTGTGAAATGCGTGTCATTTTAAAAGCCTTTCTGCGCCTAATGACCTTGCCGAATAAACATGCCGAGTGCTTTTCATACTACATTTCAACGTGTTACTGCTCCATGCTATTTAATTGCTAAATACACTTCCTGGCTGTGTTGCATTACACAGAAATGTGACTGTTATTGATGTATAAATTGCCTGAGATAACTTCACGCAGGGCAAATGTTCCTCAAATAGCTAATCAATAAAAAAATAAATTACTCCCCGAAAGTGCATTCATTTGCTCTGTTTTTTTTCTTTTTTCCTTTTCAGCGAGAGGCCAGAATAGATTTAACCGGGAGCTTCTGTACTACATGCAGATGAACCTCATATGCACGCAAATAGTTAAAAAAAAATCACTGAAAAACTCGTCACCTTTCGACAACCGGACCGTAACTCTTGTTCAATTCGAATCACTTCAATTTTATTTCTGTAGCACTTTTAACAATGGACGTTTTCTCAGGGCAGCTTTGCCTTACATTTAAATTTACAGCATTTAGCAGGCACCCTTATCCAGAGTGACTTACATTTTATCTCATTTTTTTTTATACAACCGGGATTAAGGGCCTTGCTCAGGGGCCCAGCAGTGGCAGCTTGCTGGATGTAGGAATCGAACTCACAACCTTCCGATTGGTAGCCCAACACCTTAACCAGTAGGCTACCACCTCCCCTGAACATAAGAAATATAATAGAAAAAGTTGACTATTATAGTTAGCACGTTTGTCTCACACCTCCAGGGTTGGGGTTCGATTCCTGCCTTCACATTGTGTGCATTGTGTGTGTGGAGTTTGCATGTTCTCCCCGTGCCTCGGGGGTTTCCTCCGGGTACTCCGGTTTCCTCCCCCGGTCCACAGACATGCATGGTAGGTTGATTGGCATCTCTGGAAAATTGTCCGTAGTGTGAGTGTGTGAGTGAATGAGAGTGTGTGTGCCCTGTGATGGGTTGGCACTCCGTCCAGGGTGTTTCCTGTCTCGATGCCCGATGATGCCTGAGATAGGCACAGGCTCCCCGTGACCCGAGAAGTTCTGATAAGCGGTAGAAAATGAATGAATGAATGAAGGTGACTATTATACAAAGATTAATATAATACAAAGTTTAAGATTAATATTAGAAGCCTATTTAAATTTGTTTAGATTCATCCTAATGAACAAGCCTGAGGTGACTGAGGCGACTGTGGTGAGGAAGAAACCTTGAGAGGAACCAGACTCAAAAGTGAACCTCATCCTCATTGGGGTGACACTGCAGGGTGTGATTATAAACTGTCATAAACACCAGTGTGTTATTATGAATTATGTCCTGTCTACAGTTAGATACAGACAGATAATTGTGTATTGATGAAGAGGTTGTTGTCCTCAGAGACCACATGGAGTCGGCATCTTCTCTCCGAAAGTCTGAAATCCCCATGAAGCGGAATCTTTTCTGATGCTTAAGGGTCTTAGGAGTCATGTTGCTTTGTCTGAGCTGAGACTCCCTGTGCTCTTGTCAGCTTTTTTCAGACCGGAAGCCGACAGGGTAGGTGTGAGAGACCTTTAGCTAAGTGTGATGAGGGGAACAAAAACATGATAGCAAAGCGGAGAGAAAAAAACAGGTGCTGCTTAACCGAGTGCAAACAGATCAGAGTCACTTGGTAGGCGGGCGAGCGGCTCGCAGAGAAAGTGGATCGTCTGGGGAGTTCATTAAAAATGCCTTCAGGACAAGGGCAATGTCATCTGTTCTACACTGAGGCTTTGGATTGAGAAGAAGGTGGCATTCGGGGACCAAAGGTTTATCTTAAGACACATAAAATCACCTTCGTTTTAAAGAACAGGACTTAACACCATCATGAGACGACGTCGGTCTCGTTCTAGGACACAAGAATATACAGCACTCACACTCGGCCCTGTTTGTCTTTACTCTTCTACACCGGTACAGTCTAATGATTTTTAATCCCACTCTATGGAGTCATCTAGGATGGGAAGCCGACATGAATCCAGTTCCTCTCACAGCTTCTTCTTCTTGTCTTCTTAGAGAGATTTTCCTCGCCTCCGTCGCTTCTGGCTCGCTCATTAGGGATTTAAATCTTCTGCATGCGGATTTCTCTAAAGCTGCTTTGTGACCATGTTGTTAAAAACGCTATAGACATAAGACCGAGCTGAACGCATATGAAATCCACATTCGGTTTATATGCAAATCAGCTGAACGTTTCTCACCCCGTCAGGTAAACCGGAGCTTCAGGACCCAGACGTGAGCTGATGTTCTTCTCCCACAGAACCACTGGAATAACCGTCACACTTTTCACTAGTTTACACACTCAGATAAACTGACTTAATATAAGTATGTTAATAAGCACGGTTTATAATCTGTAGGATGATTTCAAGAGTGAAGTAAAACCAGAAGGAGGCTCTTTGGTAATGCATGATGAATAATAAATGACGCCTGACACTACAGTCTGGGCAGGAAAACAACCGCTGCCCCATTAGTGGTCAAACACTTGGAGAAATTCAGAAGAGATGCATCAACTCTGGTGCTATATATAGCACCAGATTATCTCGTCTGGTTTGGCCCGTGATGTTTGCTTTGTTTTAACCCCGCTCTTCCATTCCGAGTGATTTGCCTGTCGTAGAAAAGCACATAATTACGAGCTAAAAAAAAACACACCCCGTTTTAAAAAGTCTGTCATAATTAAGAGATAACAGCTTTCTAAGTGCAGTTAACTTAATGCTCATTTACACACCTATCCATCCGCTGCTCGCTTACAGGAAATACACGCACCGTTCCCCTTCCCTTACTTCCTAATTAGCATGTACTAAGCATCTTCCTGCATCCTAATGATGGACTTGGTGTGTTGCTGTGTTCTCACTCTGCGCGTGATGTCGCCTCCGCACACTACCTAAAAGCGACAGGGGTGGATTGTAGACTCAAATATATATAGCAGAAGTGTTTATTTTTTCACATTGACATCACAGCACTATTTAAATTCTTTCTTCGCATATCCTAACTTTGGAGGTTGGGGTCAGAACGCAGGGTCAGTTACGATACAGCGCCCCCTGGAGCAGAGAGGGTTAAGGGGACTTGCTTAAGGGCCCTACAGTGGCAGCTTGGCAGAGCTGGGGCTTGAAGCCTGAGCCTCTGATTAACATGACAAAAAAAAAAAAAAGAATATATCTGAGTTTAAATGATGCTGTTGTATTGTTTAGTTTTACTCCAAGTAATCAAAAGCCATGTTCTCTTCCTTAATAAGATGCTAAATGAACAGATATTTTTATAAAGAAAGAAATAAAGTGCTATTGTTGTAATAAGCCCAGATTATCTATTATCCCAGAAACCCAATGAAGTCTATACAAAACTACAGGTTAGTCGAGAGATTAAAAAGTACGTTATACGAGCTTTGATCTCCATCTAGCCCTGAGACCGGATCAGTGGTAACCTACAACCTTAAAAGCCTGTCGTTCTGTAAACAGGTCATAACGGCGTCTTTTGAAAAGAGGTAGCAAATATCTTAGTCATGCTGGTGGGTAAATGTCTCTCAGCGCTCCACCCACGGCTCCACGAACGCTCCCTGAATACAACCTCGCCCTGGTTACCAGCTCCGTTCCGAGCCGCTCCGGCCGACAGCTTTGAAAGCTCCTCCACCCACAAAAGTCTGAACCCGGCGCTAACTAGCACGTGCGGAGCTCCTGCTTCACGCCCATGCGCTCAGGGACAGACGTGTCGACGCGAGGATGCTTATATATGAGCAAACACCGCAAATCCACAACACGCTACACACATGGCTCATTACCAACAGCATCAAAAAGGGTCATGCTGAGAAAACGTCTCCATAAACAAGCCAGACTGAAGATATCGTCCAAAAGAAAAAAAGAAAAAGAAAGAAAGAAAGAAAAATGTACCATACGGAAACAAATTTAAAAAAAAAAAAAAAAAAAAAAAAAAAAAACCCAAACACGATGCTTCACATAACACCCCCTGGCACATTATACATCTCATAGCAAAACCCATATGGAGACATAAAACATTTCCTGCCTCATTGACAGGGAAATAAAAGGTCTCCAGATGCCTTGATATTTACTCCGCATTCATTATTTTTCACTTCCCGCATCCCAGATCGGATTGTCACACTGTACCAGAAGCTTATATAACACTCTACTTTATTTGGGTCAAAATAATGATGCTTCTTTTGCTAACCAGAGACCACTGACCTTTTTTATTTTAATTACTCTACTTTTGAAATCATGTTTTAATTGTTTTAGGGATTCGGGTAAAAATCGATCTATATAGAAAACAGCCGTGGTTTCGGTTTCACTCAGGAGGAGGTCGCTATACCGTAATACGAGGCAAAACCGTAGCCGCCTTCAGGAAAATTTCTTTTATT
>NC_062519.1:14884874-14887374 GCF_022655615.1 Tachysurus fulvidraco
TTGTGTATGGATTGAGAATGTTTACTGATCATCCATCAGAACCTGGAGTCTATCCCAGGGGACTCAGGGAGCAAGCCATCGCAAAGCAAACACACACACACACACACACACACACACACTTTGAACAATTTAGGGATGTCTTTGGACTGGACAAGGAAACTGGTGGTACCTGAAGGAAACCCCTGATGCACATGAAGAACATGCAAGGAGGATGAAGATGGGAATTGAACCCCTAACCCTAGAACAAGGCAGACGTGCTCATTACTAAGCCCCCGTGCTTCCTCGTTATTATGCAAATTAACCAATAAATCCAATCAATCTATAAAGCCGACGTTCCTGATTCGCGTCATAAACATCGTGCCGCACGTTTGTCACACGATCTGTATACGCGACAGCCTTCTCCACATGACACACACCTTAACACACCCGATACACACATTTAACTGGTTAATCACATCAGACCCATCACTCCTCTTTATGCTCCTTTCTTTTTTTTATTATTATTATTTTTTAAATACACCAGCACCATGTGTACAATTCAGCACAAAAGTACCAAACCCCAGCTTAGGAATATGAGTGTTAGTCACTGAGGTGATACCCTTAAGACCGTCTTTTATAACTTACGTTAGAGGAACAACAACATTAAGGCACATAATTAAAACTTAATGACCGTGGCTGTAACTTTAGAGATACGTTGAAGTTTTTTTGGACCATGGGGAAGAGAAAAGTAGCAGTACAGGGCTTTTTGTTTTGACGGTAAAGCGTTCCTTACTGTGGGAATAAATAAACAAACCGGTTGGGATGTTTAGCGTAAGAAACGTCTTCTGAGGTATGTGACGGATATCGGGATAAAACGCACCGAATCGTTGATCCCCCTTTTAACGATGATTCCCTATCAATTATTTCGGTGAGTAATTAGAGCATCATCGTAACCAAACACAGCCTCTGAAGCTAAAAATAAAAAAATACACATTTGAAATAAATAAATTAATTAATAAATAAATAAATAAAAACTGAGCGGCGGCAGTTGGCGTTCGTTCATCGAACCCTAGTAGGCAAAGGCTGCATGACTCCAGCCCACACACACAGACACACACACACACACACACAAAACACACACTTCACCACATACCAACACGTTAGGCGCTGAGGCTAATCTGGGTTTTTACTAGAACGTTAGCCATTTGGGAAAAATCCCAAATTTGATGTAAGAACATTTCTTTATGGTGGTTTAAATAAACATTTTTCAGAGAGTTTAACCCTGGTGTGTGTATGTATGTGTGTACTGTATGTCTGTATGTGTGTGTGTGTGTGTGTGTGTGTGTGTGTGTGTGTGTGTGTGTGTGTGTGTGTGTGTGTTAGGGTTCTTCAAGAATATTTCATGTTCACCAGAACATGCTAGCAACAAGGTTTACCGATTCAGTGTTGTGACGATTGTGTTGAATTATCCGCTAGTGGCGCCCTCAGAAACGTTTAATAGGGGTGGCCAGAGGAGGCAACAGCAAATCTTGGGGTGGCACCAAAAAAATTAAAAGGGGGGAGGGGGAGGGCATAGTGAAACAGCTACTCTGGTGGCGCCAATCAATCTACAATCGTTTTGGTGGCTGCAGCGTGTGCTTCATTTTTATTTATTTATTTATCTATTTGTATGTTTATTTGTTTATTTATTCATTTATTTATTTATTTGCTTCATGACCTATTGTGAATTTTCATTATGCATTCAAATTCAAATTCATACTAGGGGTGGCCACAGGGGTGGCCCGAGTTTATACAGGGGTGTATGGGGGCGCCACTGAACACGAGCATAAAGCAAAGCGGAAGCGCTTTCTTGCTAGCTGCTAAACAGTCGCCGTGCTAGCAGGCGGTGCTAGTTCTGATCTTCTCAGTTCTGAATATCTGCATGCACGATCCAAATGTCCCTCTAAATGGCTTGCTCGTGGTTTGTTATGAACACTGGGTCTGTCTAAGCAGACATAAAAGTCTTTCTTTAAAAATAAATAAATAAACAAAAATGAAAAACCAGCCCAAAACTTGCGCTGCCTTTCATTTGACCTTAATTAAATTCATCTAGTAAAATGTTGGACATGCACAAATTAATTATGGTAATGCGGTAGCTTAATGAGTAAAGAGAGTCAGACGACGTTGTGCTACATTAGTGACGCTCCGGTTAATAGAATAAGGGCACGGTCACGCTTCTATTACACAATACATACAGTACAGAGGGACGGACGGCAGGTAAGAACAGAGCATCGTGAAATAGTACAGGGAGAAGAAGAAGAAGAAGAAGAAGAAGAAGAAGAAGAAAAAATGTGTAAAGAAAAGTTTCTTTCTTTCTTTCTTCCAGTCTGTCTGTCTGTCTGTCTGTCTGTCTTTCTTCAATCCTTTCCTTTCTTTTTTCCATCCTTTCTTTCTTTCTTTCTTTCTTTCTTTCTTTCTTCCATCCTTTCTTTCTTTTATCCATCATTTCTGTCTTTCTTTCTTAAGGAACAGGCTTGAAGGT
>NC_062519.1:14894874-14919874 GCF_022655615.1 Tachysurus fulvidraco
TTGTAGGCTTTTTCCTTTAGCACGCAGCATCATAACAGTTCCTTTATCCCGTATCCAGAGACACACATATCCAGATATAAGATTCCTGCATGAATCTGTGTGGTTCAGAGATAGCAGCAGCGGACGTTCCATCCAGCTAACGATTCTGTATCGACTTGCCGTGCTCCTTAATGCTAAAGACCTCACCTGGGGGGTCGAGATCAATGCACCACCCCTGAAACTCCGATACTGACCTCACGGCGGGAAAATGTCAGCAAAACTGTAACTAGAGAGCGGAATGCAAATGACAAATATAGAGAGAGCGGCGGCAGCGTCCATCATCAGCAGTGAAATACTGTCCTCTCTCTCTCTCTCTCTCTCTCTCTCTCTCTCTCTCTCTCTCTCTCTCTCCCAAATACAGAAACTCTACATTCAGCTCACCATTATACGCTCATTTAAACACAACAATGTATTATCACTTTATTTTTCCTGCCTGAAAAGAGCGATGAACGCGCGCACGGCCGACGGCGATACGCACTGACCTTCGTAAGGAGGCGCTTTCACAAAAAAATAATAAATAAAATCCCATGCTGTCTCTGTCTGTGCACAAGTGAAAAAAAACATTCTCTTCTGTACACATTCAATAACGTTTGTGTTTATGAAATCTAAATGGGATTTTTTTTTTTGATGTTTTTCAGACCTCCAGCTTTTATTGGAAATAAAGCAAGAGGCAAAAAAGAGATATAAACACGAAGTACTGTGCGTCAGACTAGCGCTGAATCCCATGAATTGAATGTCACGGATTCAGTATGGCATAATTGCCCCTGATCTCTATGTGGGACGGATGGCTTCGCTATATACTATAAGGTAATTAGTGCTCTCCTCCAAGCGTGTTCGGCCGCCATGTTGTCAAGAAAAAAAAAGCCAGCTTGAAGAAAAAAAAATACATAAAGTATAACGAATGAGTCGATCTAGCAACTGTTAAGATCATATATGATTTTACATCAGACATGTCATGTAAATGTGGGCGGAGTCATCCTGTCATGTCATAAGGAAATCGGTCAGAAAAACGTCACGCTCATAACAGATCGTTTATTTGATCACGAATTAGCGACAGGTGAGTGACATAAAGCAACAGGTGACTAAGATTTCAGATTTCTTGCTACAAACGTACCCAGCGAAGTGTTCGAAAAGAATGAGTCGCCATTCCAAGAGGTAAAGAAAATGATCGGATCTTACGTTTTGCCCGGAGAAACATCTCACTCGTCACACTTTGAGAAGCGCGAAAGCTGAAAACGAAATACTTGGGTTCAATGAAACAGCACAGCAGGCCGACAGGAATCGTGTAAATATGTGCATCTGGTGTCTACGGGGTGTTCGCGCACAAAGGATCGTTTTTTTTTTTCCGGTTTATTTTTGTTTGTTTGTTTGTTTGCTCAAGCCTTGCGACTCCTGGTACGAGTTTTAATGATACCGGAGGAGCACGAGTGCAGCATGCCGAGGTTAAAAAAACAAAGCCATGAGAGATTTTGAGGGAAAGTTCTGGCGTAATCGCGCGGCCGCTGGAGGACGAGTGTTGGATTCGCTGAAATTTGATTAACACCCACGTGAGGTGCGCATGCACACGTCCTCCTATTGCCCAGCACAGTCCCAATGCAAACAACAGGCACGTCCCCCCTGCCAATGGCTAATGATGGACCCACTGCGTCATGGCAGGAAAACCATCTGGTGGCTGCAAAGCTTTTAAACCAAACAAAACATTGCCAAGCGGAGCGGGGTGTGAGATGGGCTTCAAGCAAACATATATTTAGGCCTGCAAATGCGCACACACACACACGCGGTATCCACTGTGGACGATATGGCAAGTGTCTGATTTCAATAATATGTGTATGTGTGTGTGTTTATCCTCATCCAAATATCATATCATGCTTCCATATGCAAGAAAAGTGTTTGTATGTGTGTATGTCTGTGTCTTTGTGTGTGTAGAAGAGTGTATTTCCTGCACGTTATCAGGTTTTAAGCTGGGTATATTTTGCATGGCATATTTTTTTGACACATTTATATCGGCTAGCAAGGTAAATAAAGCAATGTTTGGCACATTGGCCACAAGAACTGCATCCTCAGTAAATCTCACACACACACACACACACACACACACACACACACACACACACACAAACACACACACACACACACAGTTTTTTTTGCAGTGTGAAACTGCCTCGTAATCAGTCAAAGTGGAATATCTAAACATAACTTCCTCAGCTTTAATCAGCTTCTCAAATAACACACTAAAGGATTTTGTGTGTGTGTGTGTGTGTGTGTGTGTGTGTGTGTGTGTGTGTGTGTGTGTGTGTGTGTGTTTGTCTGTGCATTTTTCTATAAATTTTCCAACAGAACGAGTGTCCAGGGAGTGAAATGATCAATAGGTTATCAGGTTTACGTATTAATTAAAGATCCCCCTGATTTGGAAGTTGCCTGCTTGTATTTCCTCTCAGTAAGTGCACTAACCTGTGCTCTCTGCTCCATACTGCACACTTCACATGTGACCACTGGGAATCAGTGTGTGTGCAGGAGGAATATGTTAAACGCTCCCATGTGAGAGGTTGCTCTTAGTAAGAAACAACTCCTACTCAGTGTAGGAGGCGTGGCCTCTCTGTCAGTCTCAGTTTAGGAGGCGTGGCCTCCCTTTTAGTCTCAGTATAGAAGGCGTGGCCTCCCTGTTAGTCTCAGTGTAGGAGGTGTGGCCTCCCTGTTAGTCTCAGTATAGGAGGTGTGGCCTCCCTGTTAGTCTCTGTGTAGGAGGCGTGGCCTCCCTGTTAGTCTCTGTGTAGGAGGCGTGGCCTCAGTGCCAGTCAGTCTTAGTGTAGGAGGCGTGGCCTCTCTGTCAGTCTCAGTGTAGGAGGCATGGCCTCTCTGTCAGTCTCAGTTTAGGAGGTGTGGCCTCAGTGACTGTCAGTCTCAGTGTAGGAGGCGTGGCCTCTCTGTCAGTCTCAGTTTAGGAGGCGTGGCCTCCCTTTTAGTCTCAGTATAGGAGGCGTGGCCTCCCTGTTAGTCTCAGTGTAGGAGGTGTGGCCTCCCTGTTAGTCTCAGTATAGGAGGCGTGGCCTCCCTGTTAGTCTCTGTGTAGGAGGCGTGGCCTCAGTGCCAGTCAGTCTTAGTGTAGGAGGCGTGGCCTCTCTGTCAGTCTCAGTGTAGGAGGCATGGCCTCATTGTCCATCTCAGTGTAGGAAGCGTGTCCTCTCTATCAGTCTCAGTTTAGGAGGTGTGGCCTCAGTGACTGTCAGTCTCAGTGTAGGAGGCGTGGCCTCTCTGTCAGTCTCAGTGTAGGAGGTGTGGCCTCTCTGTCAGTCTCAGTGTAGGAGGCGTGGCCTCTCTGTCAGACTCAGTGTAGGAGGCGTGGCCTCTCTGTCAGTCTCGGTGTAGGAGGTGTGGCCTCTCTGTCAGTCTCAGTGTAGGAGGTGTGACCTCTTTGTCTGTCTCAGTGTAGGAGGCGTGGCCTCCCTGTCAGTCTCAGTGCAGAAGGCATGGCCTCTGTCAGTCTCAGTGTAGGAGGCGTGGCCTCTCTGTCAGTCTCAGTGCAGAAGGCATAGCCTCTTAGTCAGTCTCAGTGTAGGAGGTGTGGCCTCTCTATCAGTCTCAGTTTAGGAAGCGTGGCCTCTCTGTCAGTCTCAGTGTAGGAGGCGTGGCCTCTGTCAGTCTCAGTGTAGGAGGTGTGGCCTCTCTGTCAGTCTCAGTTTAGGAGGTGTGGCCTCAGTGCCTGTCAGTCTCAGTGTAGGAGGCGTGGCCTCTCTGTCTATCTCAGTGTAGTAGACGTGGCCTCTGTGCTGTCAGTCTCAGTGTAGGAGGTGTCTAAAAGAGTCATGGCCACTGTGTATCAATCCAAGAGAAGGAGGAGTGTCCATTATAGCTATCTGCCCAAGTGAAACAGAATACTCCTCCTCAGAGCTCTGTCCATCTGATTAAACTCTCTCTGGGTGAATGATACTCAGTTCCACTGTGTTACCTACAAACCATCTAAACAGCTGAAAAGCACATGATATTGGAGAGCCTCTGACATGCATCATATTCTCTCAGAAATCAGACTTACTCACTCTTACTATACACCTTTTAACAAAGCCACCATGGCCGATTTCCATGAGTTTATCATGAGCATATCATATTCCCCTTCTGGGTTTGTCTACACCGGCCCGATTCTCACAAGGTCGCAGGAATGTGAGTGTCAACATAAAAACATACCCCAGTGTATTCCAAAACAACGTGAACTGGTAAAACCTCCAGAAAACACTGCACTCCACTTCACTGCAGCTGATGAGTGACAGAGTTTCTCTAGAACATTCCCGGCACAAAGGAGGCTGTAAGATCTGCATACGGATTGAGACATAATGTAATAAAAAGTGCATCACTCTTTAATACGACCAAATTACTCTGCAATCTAAATCCAATCTCGAGCAGAAATGAAAGCAGAGGGGGAAAAAAAACCTTATACAGGTTAAAGAAAGAAAACATTCAAATGTCAAAAAATATAAATATTTGTAAGGAAACTGGCACACAGCAAAAAAAAACAACTTATTGGATTTTCTCCACTACTGAGGTATACTTTCCAAAAAACCTAGAGACCACCTAGCGTGTAATGTTTACTGTAGCTTAGCGTAGCACGATAGCGAGCAAGAGGAGTTTTGGAGGCCATGCCGGATGCGCCGTGGCAAATCTAAATATTCCTACAATTAGACGTTTGTAACAAAAATGCAAAAAAAAAAAATCCCGATAAGACCCTAGTGTGCCGAAGTGAATCCAAGTAATAAATGAGAAAGAGCTGGTGAAATGTACGTTTAGCAAGAGATAAAACATACCTAGGAAATGTTTTTCTCATGGGACTAGTAAATCTAATTACTGGAGATACTGGGAGGAGGGAGCACAGAGAGCAGGGGTGTTAAAGTCATCAGTCTGAGACTGTTAGGCCTGGCTCCAAGGCACCGTTTAAAGTAATATCATCCTCCTAAACACACATAGAACACACACACACACACACACACAACTGTCCTGTCTACACGTTCCACTTGCATGACACATGACATGGTTTTCATAATCATAAATCTCTCTAAACATCATATAACATTGTCTCCTAAAGCTTTACTTTTTGTCATGTCATATAAATGTAATGTGAAATATCTCTCTATATTGTAGCTCATGCTAATACCAAATCTTTAAAATAACGAGTTACTTCCTTTACGGCTGCCGAGGGGAAACGTGTAAGCAACCTGCATGTTCCTGTACGCTCAGCTACGCACAAACACACATTAGGAGGATGTGTGTAGCAGCGGTGCAGGGTCACGAACTGTTTTGGGCAGTAGGTGTTTGACGGACAGATGCACTGCTTCACTTGCCTCGCGTCACTGGAGCTGTCTGTCAAACAAGAGTCGGGAGAAGACACGCAAGCTGCTGTGGATTCACACACACACACACACACACACACACACACACACACACAAACACACACACATTCACATTCACATACACATACACTCTCACACACACTCACATACACTGACACACTTACACACACTTACACACACACACACACACACACACACACACACACACACACACACACACACACACACACACACACTCACTCACACACTCACTCACACACACACTTACACACACACACACTCACTCACACACTCACTCACACTCACTAACACACTCACTCACTCACTCACTCACTCTCTCACACACACACTTACACACACACACACACACACACTCACACAATCAAACACACACACACACAAACACTTACACACACACAATCAAACACACACACACACACTCACTCACTCACACACACACTCACTCACTCTCTCTCACACACACACATACTCACACACTCACTCACACACACACACACACACACACACACACACACACACTCACTCACTCACTCACACACACGCACACGCACACGCACACACACACACACACACACACACACACACACACACACACACACACACACAGAGAGAGAGAGAGAGAGAGAGAGAGAGAGAGGGAAACATCTCATTTCAATTTAAACAGACTGACTTACAGCCATATTTCATACTATACTGTACACTCATCCTTGAGAAAGCTATTATAAAACAGCGGATGATGAATTTAGTGCCAGCGGCAGTTGCTGAACACGGACATCATGATATATCCCCCCCGTATGCACGAGCGCCTAATGGCGCATTCCGATAAAGTTCGGCTCAGCCCACATCTCTGGCCTGCGCCGGATTCAAACCGGGAAAAGCTCCTGAGCTTCATGACAGTCGCTCAGATCTGAAATGTAGAAATAAAAGGCCACTTGCTGGATTACATGTGAGCTTAACCTTAAAGCCTGATTTAAACAATACGGGGGGTGGGAAATAAATATACAGCAGAACTCCAGCCTCTCAGACCTCTGCCTCACAAGTCAACGCTGTCTGATTACGTTTTGTGGCCTCGAAAGAAATCTTTCGTTTCATGCAGGATTTTCTAAAATATCCCAGATTTTTGTTTTTACATGCATATTAACACGAATTCGGACTTTCTTAAAAGCCGTATTTTTCGAAGCGCGTCCGTTTTTTTAAAAACGTACTATAACCTATTGACATAAGTTGCTTTTTAAAAAATTCTGATGCAAGTGTTAATGCAATTAATTACTCATTAATTATTAAGTATTCATTTATTATAATTCATTAATATCATTTCATTTGTCCCCTTCAACACCACCTTAAATGTTCCATGTATAAAAAAAAAAAAACATACAAACAAAAAAACTCAGCACATAGCTCTGAGGTAAAATCAAGTGCTCAGTGTGTGTGTGTGTGTGTGTGTGTGTGTGTGCACTGTATGTGTGTGTGTGTGTGTGTGTGTGTGTGTGTGTGTGTGGCAATGATAACCGCACCTAGCACACCACATGGGAAGCCCAATTTAGTGCACACTGCAAAAACAAGCAACAACGCTATTGAGTGCTCTCAGACACAACACACACACACACACACACACACACACACACACACACACACACACACACACACACACACACACACACACACACACACACACACACACACACCATGAGGTCTGCCTGGGGATCCTGCTTTATGTCAATTAGTAAGAGGAGTTGAGAACAAGAGATTATACCTGTAGAGACGTGGAAAACTGAGGAAAAGGGTGGGGGGAGGGGAAAGATGGAGGACAGGAAGTGCTGAACAGTTTCTCCACCTTTGAATTTGTCTCCATGGAATCAGCAACATGGAGAAACCAAACGGTGAGAGAGAACGAACACTGGGGTGGGAGGATGTGGTGAAATGAGGGAATGATGAAGTGGATACGGCAAAGAGAAAGGAGGTCGAACTGACACCATTTTATCTCTTTTAATGTAAATAATCTCACAAACACACACACTCACACAGACAGACACGCAGGGCTTACAGAATAAGCACACACACACACACACACACACGCAGGGCTTACAGAATATACAGAATAAGCACACACACGCACACACACACACATATACACACACACACACACACACACATGGCTTACAGAATAATTACACACATATCCACACACACATACACTCACACACACACACTCTCACACTTACACACACAAACTGACACTCACACACACAGAGCTTACAGAATAATCACACTCACACACACTCACACACACAAACTCACTCGCGCACACACACACTCACACACACACATGGCTTACAGAAGAATCACACTCACACACACAGACATATTTGTAAAGACTTCCACAATACCTCCATTGTCTTATTTTATAATATATAACACTTTACATATATAACATCCAAGCCATGGTGTAATCTGTTACCATGGAAACGATGACTGTTAAATTCATGGAAACTACTCGTACAGCAGCCGTCCAATCAGGATCGACAATTCAACAGCGCGGTGCTATAAACCAACCGCTGGACGCATTCTGCATCTCTAGCATGTTGTCGTGATCACAGGTGTCTATTAAGCGTGATTAGGTGGAAAAAAATCTATTGTTCATCGCAAAATTTAACATCTAACATCCTGCTGTTCCTGTGAGCAGTGCAGGTGGTCAGTGTTACACGAGGCTCGTAATTTACTGCAATGTCAATATCATATTTACATATTGCTCAGCAGTACAAATCTGCACACACACACACACACACACACACACACACACACACACACACACACACACACACACACTTCTTCACAACCAGCTCTCTCTGGTGAAAAGTCCGTGGCTGTCATCTGAAAGCGATAATAAGCAGAACTCAGGGCTAGCACTCGGAGCCAAGCTTCACGGTTCCCCGGTGTGTTTTAAAAAAGAATGTGTTGGTCTTTCACAGTAAATAAAGATAGCATTCTCAAGCAACGAGCACAGCCTGTCTGCTTTTATTTACACTTAATGCAACGCCGGTGTTAGTTCAGTGGTCAGCGGAGGTGGTGAATGTACCAGACTGCAATTATCTAGATAAATACTCCGGTAAAAGTTCAAGCAGAACATCAGATTCTTTACAAAACTTCAAGTAGAAAAGAAGAAACTTTACAAAAGGAAGCTTAGTGAAGAGAAAATGCGTGGCTCTTTCTCCGAAGAACGCGGGAACTGACTAGCTAACCACTAATGCTAACTAAGAACTGATTTATTCCTCACGAATGTGAACTAGCTGAATCGTATATGTGTCAAAAATGAGATAGACTTGAGTCAAACAATAACCGAATTGTCTAATGGTTAATAAAATCGCAATACGCGGCATTACTCTTGGTTAATTAGTCAAGTGTGATAGCAGCAAGGGGCCACGGCGGCTTAGTGGTTAGCACGTTCGCCTCACACCTCCAGGGTTAGGGGTTCGATACCCGCCTCCGCCTTGTGTGTGTGGAGTTTGCATGTTCTCCCCGTGCCTCGGGGGTTTCCTCCGGGTACTCCGGTTTCCTCCCCCGGTCCAAAGACATGCATGGTAGGTTGATTGGCATCTCTGGAATATTGTCCGTAGTGTGTGAGTGTGTGAGTGAATGAGAGTGTGTGTGCCCTGTGATGGGTTGGCACTCCGTCCAGGGTGTATCCTGCCTTGATGTCCGATGATGCCTGAGATAGGCACAGGCTCCCCGTGACCCGAGGTAGTTCGGATAAGCGGTAGAAAATGAACGAATGAATTATAGCAGACAAGGAAGCTAGCAGAAAAAAATGACTTGCCAGTGTTTTCCAGACACACGTGGTGAAAAAATCCAGAAAAAATAAGAACCAAGGAAGAATACTTCATTTTTAATATTTAAATTGTCCTCGAAGGATGTGAGTTAATGGTGTCCGGTAAACTCCCAAGTGTCCGGGAGGAAAATGTGGTGTAAACATTATAGCGACCAAAAGGACAGCTGAGGTCATAGCACTAGATAAGGAGAATGAATATAAGGTGTATGATCGTAAGCATCATTATGTGGAAGCATTGTGTCGTGTTCGGATCATCATGCAGGATCGGGCAAGTCGGGTCAGTGTGCTGATTGGAGTCAGATAGATTGTGTAAGAGTCTATTTTTTTTATACCACAGACATCTCCCACTTCACCGGTAGGCTGTAGGATTGTAAAAAGGTTAAACAAATCCACTTTAGAAAGCGTCTGTGAGAGAATAAAGGTAAGTACGGTGATTAACTTGCTTTTTATAGAAGATCAGAACTCTTTGAGAAATTAATGGAATTAAAAAAAAAAAAAAAAGTGTGAAATTCGAAACCATTACAGCTTTTCACCTTTCATTCATATACTCACACGTGCAGCACTCAGAAACTCAGAAACCGGCGAGCTTCATTTGCATGTGACGCGACAAAAGTGCCGTAGTACTAGCGCTGGAGCTGAGTGGAAACAGAGCTGAAATCAAGGCCTAACTGCTATTTGTTTTGATGATGAAAAGTGATTGAGAGTGGGGGGGGGGGGGGGGGTTTCAACAGCGTAGCCTGGAAGCACTCGGCTACAAATCCATTATTAGCTGGCTAGGATCGAACCCACAACCTTCTGTTTGCTGGTGTGATTAAAAGCAACACAAGGTCAGTGCGTCGCAGCTAAGAGCTAGCGTGACCCGTTTTGAGGTTACAGAGCTTCTGTTTTTTTTTTTAAATAAAAAATAAGGTTTATATGAGAGAGAGAGAGAGAGAGAGAGAGAGAGAGAGAGAGAGAGATTAGTTGTCAATAGAAACCATTATCATGAATAAAAAGTTAGAAGCAAGCATGAGCTATTAGACAGACAGACAGACAGACAGACAGACAGACAGACAGACAGACAGACAGACAGATAGATAGATAGATAGATAGATAGATAGATAGATAGATAGATAGATAGATAGATAGATAGGTGTGTGGTTAGGATGAGATCTGTTGAGTGTGAAACATTGTTTCATCGTTTCCTTCTCCATCAAATCATTCCATGACCTACCAAGCACTGCGGATGGGGGCGGAGTCATCCAGGAAGAGACCACACCCATCTGAAAGACTCAAACAGCTAAAAGGGTCACCGGTTTTCCCTTTAAACTGTCGCCTGACCGTGTATAGATCATCCTTGGCTTAGATTACACGTCACCGTGTCGTGCTGAGGCTGAAAATGCCATCAAGCAGAAAAGAATGTAAAAAACAAAGAAATAAGAATAAAAAAAACGCATGAACGATTTGCTTTATTTAAATTTGATTCTTAACCTCTTGTAATCTGAGGTCTATTCATCAAATCACAGACGCAGCACCTATTCAGAGGTAGGTTAATAGCATACCGTAAATAAGAGCCGACAGACGGATTTGTTCCTTATTGGCACTGAAATGAGTTGTTGGCAGGCTGCTGTTTTGGAGATTGATGGGGTAAACTGATGGTAAACCTGTTTTCAGAGAAAATCTGGGTGTTGTCGAGTCGCATTTAACGTGCTGCAAATATGCTGCAAAACAACGTGATTCGGTTCTGTGTCAAGTTCTGTGTCAAGTTTGATTCGAATCGGAGGAAAGAGGAAAAAAACCTGTAGCGGAAAGCCACACCCCTTTATTAGTGAAGAATTATTTAAAATGTATATAATAATAATAATAATAATAATAATAATAATAATAATAATAATAATAATAATAATAAAGAGAAGAAGAAGAAGAAGAAGAAGAACATACACAGACTGATTCCCTAAGTGATTCACTAATCGATTCAGTAATTGATTCGGTCATTGATTCGATGCATCAACTTTTGTCTGAAATTTATTGTCTCTAATTTATCTTCACCTTTATCTTAGGGGTTTTTTACACCTGGCCACTTCATGCGTTTTCTGTGATCCGATAGCTATCCGATGGTAAAAAGACCAGGTCTAAATGCCTTCCGAAACGGTTTCGAGACGGATATAAATCCGATCGTTCAAACCCCTTCAGGAGGAGGACTGAGACGCATTTCAGATGAAACTGGACAGGTGTAAATGCATGTGGTTGTTCAAGCCACATACATCAGCGCTATACTCCTCCCAAAAGGAAGTAGGTCACTCGCAGGTGACTCGTGCATCGTGCTAGAAACAAATATGTTTTCCCACCAGCGCTGGCTCCGGTCTTTCACCCAGGCGTCTCATTGGGTCTTAAAATGCACTGCTGCTGCCAGCGAAAACGCAGCAAACTGTAAATGCTGTTTTTTGTAGCAACCGCATACACCAAAGCGTGTTCCATTTGAATTACCTCGGAAATGAGATAAAATATATTTGCATTTTGGGCGGGAGTAGAAAGATCGGATCGATATCCGATTCGCTGAGACGCATTTATGTGGCCTGATGTAAATGGAACAGTTTTAACAAATCAGATAGCTATCGGATCAGAGACAACACATGAAGAGTGACCAGGTGACATGAAGGTCATGAGTTTAAATTTCCTATTGCCCATGTTCAGAAAAGTGTGTACATGTAAAAGTACAGCATTATAGCTATATATGTATATACAGTATATACAGTACAGACCAAAAGTTTGGACACACCTTCTCATTCAAAGAGTTTTCTTTATTTTCATGACTATGAAAATTGTAGATTCACACTGAAGGCAACAAAACTATGAATTAACACATGTGGAATTATATACGTACATAACAAAAAAGTGTGAAACAACTGAAAATATGTCATATTCTAGGTTCTTCAAAGTAGCCACCTTTTGCTTTGATTACTGCTTTGCACACTCTTGGCAGTCTCTTGATGAGCTTCAAGAGGTCGTCACCTGAAATGGTCTTCCAACAGTCTTGAAGGAGTTCCCAGAGATGCTTAGCACTTGTTGGCCCTTTTGCCTTCACTCTGCGGTCCAGCTCACCCCAAACCATCTCGACTGGGTTCAGGTCCGGTGACTGTGGAGGCCGGGTCATCTGGCGCAGCACCCCATCACTCTCCTTCATGGTCAAATAGCCCTTACACAGCCTGGAGGTGTGTTTGGGGTCATTGTCCTGTTGAAAAGTTGGTGTGTCCAAACTTTTGGAAGGTGTGTCCAAACCTTTGGTCTGTACTGTATATATATAAATCCAATGTTGACCCGTATAGTAGGATCGTTAAAGCAAGCGGAAAACAACTGAAACACGACCCAAAGAGAACGGAGTGCTTCAAGAGCGATCTGTGTAATTCATTAGGCATATTCATATGGAAATCTGCAACAATAGCAGCGACTGATGAACTTCACATGAATCCTGGTTGCTGTGTGAATCAAAGCTGCTTCTCTCATCCTGCTAATGAGGCTTTAGTGTTAACAAACACCACGGCACGGCAAAAACGACACAAAGCTCTGATGTCTGTAAACCTGTGCAATTATCCAGCCTTACTGTTAGGATCTTATAAGAAAAGCACACAAAATACAAAGTCATTTGAATTTGTGTCACTGTGTGTGTGTGTGTGTGTGTGTGTGTGTGTGTGTGTGTGTGTGTGTGTGTGTGTGTGTTACTTCCATCAGCGATGTTTATTTGTCTTTACAAACGTATTACAGAATTTATTTTCATGATAGAATAACAAACTGGAAGAATAATTTAGGACATTAATGTAAGATGAAAATGTAATATTAGCACATAATATGTTACGCTAGTGGAAAAGTGTGTATTAGCGTATACAAGTGTGTGTGTGTGTGTGTGTGTGTGTGTGTGTGTGTGTGTGTGTGTGTGTGTGTGTGTGTGTGTGATAGATCTCAGCCGGCCGATGTGTGCTTTTTGACAGTCGACTGATGATGGCCTCGCGAAACAAAAACGAATTGCAAGCAATGACAAGCTATCAGCTGTGGACACCTTGCCCCAGCCAAACACACACACACACACACACACACACACACACACACACACACACACACACACACACACACACACACACACACAGAAAGAACACAAGCTCAGCAGGGAAGTGTGTGAACAGTCATCAGACTCGTGTGGCACCACTTTCTTCTCCACACTTCTTATTATTTTCCTCTTGGTTATGACAAGACACATTTGTGGACGTTCAACTTATCGGTGTCCTTGAGAGGGTGTGAGAAACCTCCACCACACACACACACAAACACACACACACACACACACACACACACACACACACACACACACACACACACACACACACACACACACACACACACAGAGTCTGATATTCGGGCAAAAATGCTTGATGCACAAAGTGTGTGTGTGTGTGTGTGTGTGTGTGTGTGAGTGTGTTGTGAGCAAGAGTAGGGATCTATTTTTACCCACAATTTACTTCCACAGCTTTAATACACTCGCATGCAAACAAGTCAAATCCCTGACATGCGCCATGTTCCAAGGCAGAAGATGCAAACTATTTTAAGCTTTTAACACACGCCCCAGGAAAAGTGCCTACGGAAAGCCAACTACGTCAACACACACACACACACACACACACACACACACACACACACACACACACACACAGTCTGATTAAGAAAGTGTTTGAATTGCAGCTACGTGCTAGGGTGTAAGATTACTTGATACAGACTTACTCTAAAAGAAACAACCATATGTCAACAGCAAGTGACACAGATTACACCAAATCATCTAACAAGAGAAGGAAGGAGAAGGGAAAGTGTTGTGGGAAGAGGATGTTTTTAGCTCGGATTGAAAGCGCCCTGGGTGTTACAAAGAGCACCGGTCTGATTTCTTTAACTAATTAAAGACATCAGAACATGGCCAGTTTTGCTCTTGACTCCTGGTTGAGTTCACACTGGATAAGAGCGTCTGCTGAATGGCAGAAATGTCTCAGAACCAAGCCCTGAAATCCAAGACTGAGGTTCTTTCGGATGCGGCAGCTTTGTTTCCCCGGAAACAATGTTGGTTATTCTTTGAATCTCCTGAAACATTCAGTACAGACAATCAAACATAGCGATGATGATGTATAAAGCTTTTTTTGAGACCAGGTGTCTAACAAATGTCATGTTATTTCTGTTTTAAAAATACAGTGCTGTGTTTATTTTTACTTACTTTGTGTGTCGTTCTGGATAAAAGTGTCTGCTAAGTGAGTAAATATTGCAAGTTATGTAACCAAAAATATAACGCCGCTCTAGCTAGCAGCATCGGCTTACTCTGGCTGCTTGAGTATGTGATAATGTGTCATAGTATGTCATAGTGTGCCGTAGTATGTCATAGTGTATCATAATGTGTTATAGTGTGTCATAGTACTGTATGTCATAGTATGTCATAGTGTGTTGTAATGTGTCGTAATGTGTCATAGTGTGTCGTAGTGTGTTGTAGTGTGTCATGGTGAGTTGTAGTGTGTCATGGTATGTCATATGGTGTCGATGTGTGTCACAGTGCGTCATAATATGTCAGTGTGTCGTAATGTGTCGTAATGTGTCATAGTGTGTCGTAGTGTGTTATGGTATGTCATAGTGTATCATAATGTGTCATAATGAGTCATAGTATGTCATAGTGTGTTGTAATGTGTCATAGTGTGTCGTAATGTGTCATAGTGTGTCGTAGTGTGTGTTAGTGTGTCATGGTGTGTTGTAGTGTGTCATGGTATGTCATAGTGTGTCGATGTGTGTCACAGTGCTTCATAGTATGTCATAGTGTGTCGTAATGTGTCTTAGTGTGTCGTAGTGTGTGTTAGTGTGTCATGGTGTGTTGTAGTGTGTCATGGTATGTCATAGTGTGTCGATGTGTGTCACAGTGCTTCATAGTATGTCATAGTGTGTCGTAGTATGTCATAGTGTGTCGTAATGTGTCATAGTGTGTCGTAATGTGTCATAGTGTATCGTAATGTGTGATAGTATGTCATAGTGTGTTGTAGCATGTCATGGCATGTCATAGTGTTTCGATGTGTGTCACAGTGTGTCATAGTGCATCGTAGTATGTCAAATTATGTCCTAGTCTGTTGTAGTGTGTCATAATATGTTATTTTGTGTCATAGTGTGTCATAGTGCGTCATAGTTTGACGTATTGTGTTGTAGTATGCCGTATTGTGTCATGCATCATTTGGAACTTGGTAATTACTAACTGTAACCGAACGCTGAAACTGGAGACTCGATTCAATTATTGAATTCAATTAATTCCTTCCAAATCAATGCTTCTTTGTTAAATAACAACATGGCTTTAAGGTTAATCCTGGAATCTTGGATTGTGGGAAACATCCGGTAACGGAGGAAGTTCGGACGAACAAAGAGTTGCCATAGAAACAATAATGTCTTCAAGGTGGCAACTTAACATACAGCTGTGAGTTGAATGACAGCTGGAACAACTGTCAGAGCTGCTGTTAGGATAAGAAAACGATTCGATATTAATCGGATTTGAGAATTTATCAGTGCTGAGCTGTAAATAATTAATGTTAAAGTAATCGGTCAAACAACACTAATGCGTAAACAAGCGTCAGTCAGGAAACAGTGAGGATGACGAGATCAGATAAATGTGTTTAACTCGAATAAGTACAGAAATGAATTGAAGCATAAATCAGAGCAGCACTTGGAGCATGTGTGTGTGTGTGTGTGTGTGTGTGTGTGTGTGTGTGTGTGTGTGTGTGTGTGTGTGTGTGTGTGTGTGTTTGTGTGTGTGTTTGTGTTTGTGAAAAAACAGCTCTTACCCTTAATGGAGCTGCGATACAGCAATGCTTCAGCAGAGCATCAGGGGGTCACAGGTCAATCGGTATATCATAAAGAATCCTGACTCCTACTGGAAGTTTATATAAAGGCTTGTCTTTGTGTTGCAGCAGCGATATAAATGCCTGCGTGTGTACAGTATGTGTGTGTTGATTCACGAGGCTTTAAAGAGCACACCGGTATATAAAACAGTACTTGTAGAGGTCATAGTATTCGGTGCAGCAGCACCAATTCCCTTTGCATCAGAATGAGCCAATCAGAGCTCAAGCCTGATACAAGCTCATTTGCATAATGGCACCGAAGCTCGTAGGTATCGATTACGAAACCCCTCGGCTCCGAAAATCGATTCAATTAATTATGCAAACTAGCGTAGATTATTAGTGCAGATCGGATGAAAGGACAGAAAGGAAGAGAAATGAGAAGACGCAGATGTTGTGGTTATTTTTTGTTTGTTTGTTTTTTTTGTTTTTTTAAGGAACGGAGGGAGGGGTGAACAAGAGGACTGATTGAGAGCGGATATGAACGTGCTTCTCCTAAGATTCGCTCCAATTTCTCTCTTCCGACTCCATCCCCGTTCACCCCCCCGGCCCACTCTACCCCGCTTTTCTCTCTGTACTTCCATTTTGGCCCAACAGGATGGTAATAAGAGTGTAGTGAAAGCAGACAGAGGGGTGTAATCTGGTTTAAAGCATTTTAAATGGCGCTGCAATCTCTCAGTGTCTTAAAGCAGCGGCGCTCCTGCATGACCTCATAGCTGCAGTCCGGGACTTCAGAATGGAGCGAGAGAGAGAGAGAGAGAGAGAGAGAGAGAGAGAGAGAGAGAGAGAGAGAGAGAGTGAGAGTGAGAGAGAGAGAGAGTGAGAGAGAGACGGATGGGAGGAAGAGAGGGTGAGAGGGAGAGAGATGTGAAATGAGGGACACAAGAGAAAAAATGCTGGAGTAAGTTGTTCTGTACCAAAACCAGAAGGTGACTGCTCTTGCTTGACATGTGTTGTGAAACTGACACTGCAGGGGCATGACTGCTGCCATGGTGTAGAGAGAGAGAGAGAGAGAGAGAGAGAGAGAGAGAGAGAGAGAGAGAGAGAGAGAGAGAGAGAGAGAGAGAGATGGACGGAAATAAGCAGCAAGGAGTAGGAAGACAGAGAAGATGGAGCCGTGCCAGATGGTGGAGGAGGCAAAGCGCTAACTTTTTCAAACATCGTGCGCGTGCCAGCAGGAGTGGGCACACGGAACAGAGAGGAGGCACAGGGGCACACAGATCATGGCTGCGGAGAGAGGAAGCGTTAGCTGATGCTAGGCGTAGCCCGGGGTCTCGGCACGCTTGGGTTGTTTTGACACCAAGTCTCCATATGGTGGCTAGTGCTAGATAAGCATCATTAGTTCCCACGCAGAGCTCCTGCAGTGTTTGATCAAAACCTGAGACCTGTTCCTGAACACGTCAACATACGGAGAACATACATGGCTCGGTAAGGATGGCCATGTGTTTCAGAAAATATATAGAGCTGCCGGTTATACAGTAGCTGCTCGTCTACACAAACACTTCAGGAGTATAACTTTATTACAAATAGACCATTTAACTGTGTACAAAACAAACAAACAAACAAATAAATAAATTTATAAAGATCTCATTGTCCCAATCAATAAATATTGAAATATTAAGATCATTATTTCTGTGTGTTATTTTTATTCACTGATTTTTTATACTGTACCTTTTCCACTAAAAGCACAGTAGGTTAAAAGTTCTAGAAAATTTTTACAGGATGTTTTCTGTCTATCTTATTACTTTTAACTTCTTTTATTATCATTATTTATTTATTTTTACCATTTTATTTATCTGGCATGTTTTTTTTTTATTTCATCTGTTTAGTTTAGGGAAGGCACGGTGGCTTAGTGGTTAGCACGTTCGCCTCACACCTCCAGGGTTGGGGGTTCGATTCCCGCCTCCGGTGTGTGGAGTTTGCATGTTCTCCCCGTGCCTCGGGGGTTTCCTCTGGGTACTCCGGTTTCCTCCCTCGGTCCAAAGACATGCATGGTAGGTTTATTGGCATCTCTGGAAAATTGTCCGTAGTGTGTGAGTGAATGAGAGTGTGTGTGCTCTGCGATGGGTTGGCACTCTGTCCAGGGTGTTTCCTGTCTTGAGATAAGCACATGCTCTCCGTGACCCGAGAAGTTCGGATAAACGTTAGAAAATGAATGAATAAATGTTTAGTTTAGTTTTGTCCCCACAGGATTTTTTTTTAATTTGGATGAAACCCATTTAATTCAATTGAGCAACTAACTCAGAACTAAGATTTTTACAACATTTATATTATTTATAAATTGAACGTTTGATCCTTTGTGACCCAATAAGCATCAAAATCTTCTCACAACTTAATATCACATTTTATTAGCAATATGTTTAATAAGGCTTTAAAAAAAAAAACATGTCCAAGAAGCCACTAACGCTCAGGACCTGAAACAATAATATAAGGACTCTATACACTATAATTAACTATAAACACACACACACACACACACACACACACACACACACACACACACACACACACACACACACACACACACACAGGTTAAAGATTCAATTTCGTAATCATTTCTTGTTTATTTTTTATTCAAACGCTCTGCCTCTAGCATGAAGCAATTTGTTTTGTACAGCCGTGATGCTTCACAGTGAGTAATGTGTGTTTGAATGTGAGCGAGAAACAGCGCATGATGAAAAAGAGATGAGGAACAACTTCACGGTCATCGCCGCAATAAACAGCCGGAGTCACGGTCAGGATGAAGGGTATGCAGAAAGACAGAGAGAGATGGAGAGAGAGAGAGAGAGAGAGAGAGAGAGAGAGAGAGAGAGAGAGAGATGCACTCATACACAAAAAAGTGTGATGTGAAAAATAGAGGACATGGATTAATGGGATGACACACCACTTCAGTTTATCCCTGTGGAGCTTTAAAGCAGAAACAGGCCCTGACAATCCGAACATTTATAACCCGGGACTGCTGTCGCTGACATCTACACCAACACAACAAAGCACAACACCGGCAGCATCTCCGCCAGCTACACACCTCAGTCTCAGTCTCAGACCTCACACCTAACAGGTCAGTTCAGTGGTGATTCTGCTGATTCTCTGCACAGTGCTGACGTTCACACTTTAGCGCATAAGCGGCTGGTAGGAGTGTATCGAGCGCAGTCGGGGTTGCTGGGGTTTCTGAACAATGTCACTGCAGGGTGGAGAACAAAAATCTCCAGCCGAGAGCATTTCCGTGATCAAAAACTGACACTGATGATGAGAAAGGAAAGCGAATAACACACATGAAAAGCGTGAGCTAGAATATGACAGTTGCTAGCATGATGGATCAATAAGGTAGGACTGTCTGGGGCTTTTCCCTCTGTTTTTTATTTTTATTTTTTTTATTTTTTTTATCAGATCTCCAACAAATTTTTTTATCAGATCTCCAATGACTTGCAAATGTCAGAAAACTTCAAGTCACATTGTGTCCTGTGATCATTAGCAGTGTGCATAGATAGATACAGACAGACAAAACACACAGACAGACAGACAGACAGACAGACAGAAAAATAGACAGACAGACAGACAGACAGATAAATAGACAGAAAAATAGACAGAAAATAGACAGACAGAAAAATAGACAGACAGACACTGACAGACAGACAGACAAATAGACAGACAGACAGACAAATAGACAGACAGACAGACAGACAGACAAATAGACAGACAAATAGACAGACAGACAGACAAAGAGACAGACAAATATACAGACAAATATACAGACAAATAGACAGACAGACAGACAAATAGACAGGCAGACAGACAAATAGACAGACAGACAGACAAATATACAGACAAACAGACAGAAAGACAGACAAATATACAGACAAACAGACAGAAAGACAGACAAATAGACAGGCAGACAGACAGACAGACAGACAAATAGACAGACAGAGAGACAGACAGACAAATATACAGACAAATATACAGACAAATATACAGACAAATAGACAGACAGACAGACAGACAGACAGACAGACAGACAGACAGACAGACAGACAAATAGACAGACCAACAGACAGATAGACAGAGACACAGACAAAAATACAGACAAATAGACAGACAGACAGATAGACACAGACAGACAAACAGACAAATATACAGACAAATAGACAGACAGACAGACAGACAGAGTAACTGAACCTGCAGCATTACAGTAGCAGTGAAAAACCAACACTTAAAGAGAAACATTAATACAAGAAGGTAACAGTTCCAAAACACAGACTCTAAGAGAAATCAATCTGAAAGCTCATCGCTGTACAAAAAACAATTGCAAACAAACTAAACAAGACACTTAAATATAGTGCAAGACAGTGAGGAGGTGCTTTCTGTCTAGCACCTTCGTTTTTAGCATCTGGTATAAAAATAAAATAAGGCCTAGACAGAGAATATGAGGGGGGCTCTTCAAAACCCCACCCACAGACTATGAGTGACAGGTCAACAGCTACGACAGTAAAAGTGCACGTTACACATCAGAAAGGCGTTTTATTTTTGGCCCAGCTGAAGCAGGCTTAGACGTGGACAGTAACAGACAGCAAACAGATTCCTCAGGTGTTACAGCTCACAACCTGTCACAAAATTCCCACCTGCAATCATTTCCTACGTAACGTTTGAGCCTGAAACAAACGAACGAAGACGGCTGAAGTCTCTGCACGGCTAGAACAGTCAGCTTACAACGACAAATGTAAAGGCAACAGAGTAGAAATATCTGCATGCAAAGTGTTCCTTTGAGTGGAGCGGACTACTGTATTTCTAAGATTTATTTAGTTATCTTAAGTGTTGAGTTGTACCTCGTTACCTCGTCAGGACTGTGTATAGTAAAAGTATTTTCTATTTTCTATAAAGTGTGAAAAATTTTTTTAACGCTGAACCGAACCGAACTGAACCACAACTCGAGGAGTGATAACAATCTGAGAAAATTTATCATAGCTTAGCAAAACTAGCATTAGCAAGGTGAGTTGTTCCATGTATCATGCTAACAACAAGCTCCTAAAGTGACTGATGCAGTTGTAGATATTACTGTATGATATATATATATATACTGTATATATATAAAAAGCACTGTAATAGCTTAAATACAGTCTGGCAGTGACGCAGGTCTCGAAATCAACTTAAATTTTATTTGTTCATTCATTCATTTTCTACCGCTTATCCGAACTTCTCGGGTCACGGGGAGCCTGTGCCTATCTCAGGTGTCATCGGGCATCAAGGCAGGATACACCCTGGACAAAAGGCCAACCCATCGCAGGGCACACACACACACACTCACACACTACAGACAATTTTCCAGAGACGCCAATCAACCTACCATGCATGTCTTTGGACCGGGGGAGGAAACCGGAGTACCCGGAGGAAACCCCCGAGGCACGGGGAGAACATGCAAACTCCACACACACAAGGTGGAGGCGGGAATCGAACCCCCAAAGCCTTGAGGTGTGAGGCGAACGTGCTAACCACTAAGCCACCGTGCCCCCCCCCCCATTATTATTAATATTTTTTTTTATTCAAATTTTATTCGTCACATACACAATCATACACAGTGTGCCATGTACTGAAATGCTTTGTGTGTATATATATATATTAATATGGGACAAATATTCTTTGTGAATGTAGTGAAAATGAGGTGTGCATTAAAACCTCAGCTGGTCATTAGTTTGTAATTCCAACCATCAGCCATCAATTGACTGTCATTTTCATTACCTTGCCTTCATGTTATCATTTAAACAGATGTTTTTACCTGCGTGTGTTTTTCGTCGCTGCTGTAATGAGTCCACAGTTTGAACAAGCCGATTAAGTTCAGTTTAAGCTTTTTATATTTTAAATATATATATATATAACGGAGTGACGTCCCAAAAGAACAGCAGGATATATAAAATACTGAATAATCAGTAGTCACAGAGCTTGAGGTGATGCACAAAGTTAAGTTTTTTTCCAGAATAGACAATGTGATCTTAGCTAAAAGTGATGGAACACGTTGTCCATGACACGCTCTAACATCAATACGCAGTTCAAGCTCGAGCTTTCAGGGGTTTTTTTTTTTTTCAGCCTGATTTAGTCAGAACCGGTTTCTGGTTGTTAGTGAGATCTCATCATGTCACACGGTTTATTCAGGGGACACGTGAAGCCAGCTGATGTTCCTGTAACATCTTAGTGGAGCTAAATGTGACAGAACCCCGAGCGCTGACTGTGCTGTTCCTGTCTTTTGTGAAGTGACAGAAGGTTAAGCCTTTCCCCCAGATCTGATTATCTTATTATATTTTTCAGAAACACAGCATGATCTGCAACAGAAAGATCACCCGGGGTGAATCCACATTTCCGTATCGACCGCGTCGTCGCATGCTGATGCTCGGTCCTGGCACACGAATCCAAACGGACAGGGCAGGAAGGGAAATCTGATTTGAGCCGTCCAGCCTCTGGGCCGATGTCCCTACACAATCCAGGCTTCTATATTCAGACTCGACTCTTCTGACATTTATAGATCTGCTTTTTTAGTAAGGACCGGATTGAAACTTCAGGCTGGATGGAGCAGTGCGGTGGTTAAACGTTTAATCTGGATCCACTGCAGTGTGTGTGTGTGTGTGTGTGTGTGTGTGTGTGTGTGTGTGTGTGTGTGTGTGTGTGAGTCATGCGGAACACTTCAGCGACAGATAGAGAGCAATAAACAGGCAGATTTGGAGAATAAGGAAGAGTCAGGCAGACAGCACTGACAAATAAAAATAGATACATGACAAACAGAGCATACAGTGAGACTGAATGGTCGGACAGAAGAGACACCGCAGCAGTGAAACTGTAAAGTTTACCATCTACAGTGAGATGGGGAAACAACACACACACACACACACACACACACACACACACACACACACACACACACACACACACACACACACACACACACACACACACACACACACGCACGCACGACCTTTATCTCATTTCATTACTGTCTTTATATGCTGATAGAATACCGATACCGTGATCAGTTAGGTCACGGTGCACTTTAAGACAGCACAATATTTATTTTATAAATGTTTAGATTTTCTTCTGAATTTATATTCATGTTTACATTATTACAAACCCAAGCAGCTGATTTAAGGCTTTTCTTTTAAAAAAACAACTAAATTTTATCTAAAAAAATGAATTCTTTATCCTTGCAGTTTTCATGCTAGCAATTTGTGAGCTAAATTAAACTAACATACTGAATAGTGAATACAGGTACCACACACACACACACACACACACACACACACATACAACACACACAGAGCGAAAAATAAAAGCAGATATAAGACAATCTACGTGGTGAACAAGTGATCTTAGCCGAATCTCTATTGAAATGAAGTAAAACGTATTCTCCGTTCTCCAGTAATCTATAGAAACTTGGAGAAATGGAGAATGCAAGTCATTGCAGTTCCACACACACATACACACACGCACACACACACACACACACGCACACACACAGACACATACACACACAAGAAACAGCTTAGACCAGCATATAGTGTGCATGACCAAACAAGCAAGCGGTCAAGCGGCTCATCACTGAAACCATCGCCATCTGACCATCAAAACCAGTGCTACATGACCACTGAAACCGGTTCTAGCTGTCCATTTAATAAACCAGTACTATCCGACCATTGAAACCAGTGCTCTCTGACCATCTAAACCAATGCCATCTAACCTAAACCAGAATAAACCTGGCATGAATTCCCACTGCTCAGATTTCATTCTACATGAGCAAACACACTTTGGTAGCTGTTATTTCATCCAGTCCAAAATTGAACACACTCTTTAAATTATTGATGAAGGCTTGTACTTAAAAACATGTACTTCTGCTCGACAAACATGTTTTGGAGAGAAGATAAGATGGTGTAACACTTCATCAGGAGCTCAGGAGATGCTCAGGAGTGATAATTGGCTACTAAAGATGCTACTGACAGCAATGTCCATCGGTGTAATGTCAAAAGCCTAACATCAAAGATCTCCCACAGCTCGACACCCCCCCCCCCTCCCCCTAACACACACACACACACACACACACACCAAGTGCTTTCTTGGCTATAAAACAGGGAAACGCTGTGTCTCAGATAAACGAATGGGTGTTTATGGGTTAGCTGCTGCTGTCGATAAGCTAACGGTGAGCTAGCTCAAGACTCATTACCTCAACAGTCCTCGGTCTCTGTTCAGAAGAAATGAGCAAAAAAAACCAACAATAATTTCAAAACATAATCCAAAGTCCCCAAAACCTAATATTTTGTCAATATTTTCTAAATACTAATTTTGTAAAGACTTCTAGTACAATCTGGTGTTTAATAGCTAACATTATACTTAAATAAAGGCTAAAATATGTTTCCATATAAAAGAATAACAAAACAAAATACAACACGAATCAGTAAATGATGATTGTTAATAATAAGAATCATTTTCCATGTCTTAGCACAGTCTCAGAAAGCAGGTATAAACATATATATTGCGTAAGACATAAAATAAAAGTTTATTGTGTGGCTTTTCATTCATGCTGTAAATATACAGTATTAATCAAAATGAAATTAATTAAATATGTCTCTGTGACTAGATGGTTATGTTTTTTTCAGATCTGTTTGTCTGCCTGTATGTCTGTCTGTCTGCCTGCCTTTCTGTCTATATTCTTACCTGCATGTCTGTCTATCTGTCTGTCTGTCTGTCTGCCTGTATGTCTGACTGTCTGCCTGACTGTCTGTCTGTCTGCCTACATGCCTGCCTGTCTGCCTACCCATCTGTCTGCCTGTCGACCAGCCTGCCTGTCTGTCTGTCTATCTGTCTGCCTGTATGTCTATCTGTCTGCCTGTCTGTCTGTCTGCCTGCCTGCCTGTCTTTCTGTCTGTCTATAT
>NC_062519.1:14924874-15052374 GCF_022655615.1 Tachysurus fulvidraco
AAATAAATAAATAAATAAATGGAATAATCAATTACTGGTTCCAGCGGTGCGCTACCTGACCCTGCTAAAATAGCTCATCAATACTCCTGAGTACAGGATGACTCCAGTCATTAACATTTACACACCTGAAGTGCAGGCTAAAACCTTCGAGGTATGAAACTGATCCTTCAATTAAAATGTTCCTTGATGTAATATTCTATTTTCCCTCTCAGTCGTCTTCCACCCAGGATGGCACACCATTATACCCGGGTATACATTTCAATCAATGAGCTGAGCAACAAGGTATCAGTAGAGTTTAAGGACTTGAGCTCCACTTCACCTTAATAACATTTCCAGCCTTTTTGTCTTTGTTTACAGTCCGTCTGGCGCGCCGTGGAGCCGGCTTTAACGTGGCTCGCCTGCCGTTAGCCAGCTGTGCTATGTGGACTTCTAATTGAGCAATTAGGGCTCGTGTTAATTGTGTGTGCACGTATATGTCAGGCAGCCAAGTGCACTAAACCCAAAGCAAAGAAAAACAAATTGACGTGTGCCATGAACAAGTATTAGCGTTAGCCTAGTAATGAAGCACGGCTTTAGCCGGTTAATTAACTAGATCGATCTTTAGGCAAATTAAATGACTGCTGCGTGTATTACTGCAGGAACGAGTTACTGCAGATGACTAGAGTTAGCATGGAGCTTGATCAAAAATGGCTGCCGTGTATTAACTACATGAAGGCGGATATTTACTGCAGTGTGTCAGAAAGCATTGAGTAGTGTGGAGGTATTACAATGCAGCTGTCCTGATTCATGTCAAGAGGCTCAGGTGTGTGTGTGTGTGTGTGTGTGTGTGTGTGTGTGTGTGTGGTGCTCCCCCCCAGTCTATTAGAAGGAGTTACGGCCATGGCGTGCTTAAGACCTTACAGCTGCCTGATCGATTCGGGATCATTTCAGCAGTGTATTTCACGGGATAGGAGAGAGTGATGGATAGGAGTCTTAACAGTGAGCAGAGCGAGAGAGAGAGAGCGAGAGAGAGAGAGAGAGAGAGAGAGAGAGAAATGCGAAACGAGAGCTAGATCACGAATAATAAGCGAATGAATGTTCCAGCTCCGGACACCCCGGTCGAGAAGAACTCTCTCTTTCTCTCTCTCTCTCTCTCTCTCTTTCTCTCTCTCTCTCCCTCTCCAGTCACCTTTCATTTCCCCCAATCAATACCGGGGCGGAGTGCAGGCCGACAGAGCGAACACGGCACATTTGCATGGAGCCAACAAAGTCCTGCGTTTCCTTTCCTTCTTTTGCAGCGCCACCGCACCCGGACCTAGAAGCGAGAAACTGACCAAATTGTGATTGCTCAAATTGCTGCTGCACAAAGGGTGTAATCAGACGACAGACTGAACTGCGCTGGGAGACAAAAATGTATTTCACAGAACTATTAGCATGTTTGCCGGAATCAGAGTGTAAATTTATACTTCGGGTAAGAAAACAGATAAGTGACTCTGGGGCTGATTTCTTCTTGCCCCAGACTGTAGATCGAGTGACAGCCATGTCAAGTGACACGACCCCTAGATCCGATCTCCATTTTGTCTGATGAAGAAGAAAAAGTATCACAAATCACACAAAAGGACAGACTACAAGAAATGAAAAATCTCTAACACAGCTGTTCCAGGTTTGTCCTTTGCGTTTGTCCTCACGTTGAATCTCAGATATCCCCTTTGCAGCTCAAATATCCACAAATGCTGCCTGCATCCCATAATACTCCGACATTAAGCTCGGTTGGGGGAAATCAGGGTGCAATCTGTTCTCACTGGGGTTCTCTGAGAAGTGGACAGAGAATACATCACTATCCCAGGAGGTCTAATTGCTGCATACGTGAAAGTGCTCTTAAATAGGCGATTATTGCACTCATCTATTAAAAGCCCTCAACCCAACATAACCGTCCTGGGATTAATTTCTTCCTCACTCATGGTGGGGAACTGCATCACAGCACAAACACTGTTCAGTCACTGCATTAAACTCTCTCTCTCTCTCTCTCTCTCTCTCTCTCTCTCTCTCTCTCTCTCTCTCTCTACTGTCATTGCGCTACATTCAGCAAAGGCCACTAGTTGAAGTCAGACCATGGATTTAAAGTAAAAGTAAAAAATCACAAGTCTAAATTTTAGGGGGGCACGGTGGCTTATTGGTTAGCACGTTTGCCTCACACCTCCAGGGTTGGGGTTCGATTCCCGCCTCCGCCTTGTGTGTGTGGAGTTTGCATGTTCTCCCCGTGCCTCGAGGGTTTCCTCCGGGTACTCCGGTTTCCTCCCCCGGTCCAAAGACATGCATGGTAGGTTGATTGGCATCTCTGGAAAATTGTCCGTAGTGTGTGAGTGTGTGAGTGAATGAGAGTGTGTGTGCCCTGCGATGGGTTGGCACTCCGTCCAGGGTGTATCCTGCCTCGATGCCCGATGACTCCTGAGATAGGCACAGGCTCCCCGTGACCTGAGAAGTTTGGATAAGCGGTAGAAAATGAATGAATGAATGTCTAAATTTTAAAAAGAAAAGAATCACTGCTTTGGTGGCCGTGTAGTGAAATTCTCCTGAGATGGTGAGTAAATGAAATGGTAGTAAAATGTCAGGTTAGAGCGCGTTAGTGAACAGAGTCGGAGCAACACTGGAATGATTTGAGCTCGGTTTTAACATGTCGCCAAACATCAGCATCAAACAACATCTTTCTCTCTCTCTCTCTCTCTCTCTCTCTCTCGCTCATGGCGATATTCTGTCCGAACATTTGATAAAACCAAGATATGCATCTGTTTGTATCTCGAATAGCTGGAGAGCTAATCAATCAATTCCGAGGCAACGTTACAGGACCCGTGTTGTAAGGAATACATACCTCAAAGTCAGAGTTGCTAATGTTGTCATGGAAACCAAAACTATAACACAATGTCACAAAGTCTTTCAGAAAAACTGAGGGGGAAAAAGGACAAAAAGAAGAATAAATAAATAAATAAATAAATAAATAAATAAATAAATAAATAAACAAATAAATCTACATGCAAGTTAAGAGACATTCACGCTCGATAATGGGACTCTGTAATTCTTTTCGACTTATCGGCTGTGTTTTTTATAACTTCTAGTGTGATGTCGGGGAAAAAAAAGGTGGAAAACAAAAGGTGTTTTAGAAGCTACAGGCAACACTGTCTAGGAAGTATTTATTTCCTGTTGCATGTTTGTTCTGCACCAAATTAAAGCACGAGGAGGTTGTTTTTTTCCCCTCTTTCCGAAAAATAAGCAGAATGATGTTGTTATATGGATGAGAGAGGAAAAAAAATAACACGATGCCTGTAAATTTGACGATTTATTAGGCTACAATAAAAAATAGCCACTCAAATCCCCGAGGGCAGCGGAGAGCACTAAAGGATCCGGATGCTTTTATCGTCTGAGATTCAACGAACCGAACGTCTTTCTCGATTTTTATTTTTAAACCTGAAATCAAACAAGAGGATCCAAATAACCCAGATGTAGGCGTGAGACTCGTGCAGTCGCTCTAGACGGTCTGGAGCGTCAGAAAGAGTGACTCGAGACGGCGAGTGAATAACGTCCTAACCCCCTTCTGTCAGAAGAAGAAAAAAGAAAAGAAAAAAGAAACAAGGAGTCAGAAAATGAATGTGTGTGTAATCCGTGTCTGTGGGAACGTCTTTTCTTCTGCCAGTGCTTACCAGATTCTCAACACTGCTATCTGCTATGGAGTCCACCATAACACTCATGTACACATCCACCATCTCATCTCACACACACACACACACACACACACACACACACACACACACACACACACACACCCTCTCTCTCCCACATCTAAAGAGGCTTTGAAGTTATTTTTGGACTAATACTTCAAGGAAGTCAGTGAAGGACTATCATGATACAGGAGGGAGCACTGAACTAGATTTAAGGAGCTATTTGGTAAAAAAAAAAAGAAGTTCAGAACAACTTGTCATGTTGCCAAAACGATCCTCTGAAGGCGGAGAGAGAGCCGACACACCGACGCGCCGCCGAATCAAACGGCAAAGCCGTGAAGCTTATCGCTCTGTGGGCTTTCATGATTAAGCCACATACACACTCCGACGACATAAAAAAAAGCGTATGTGTATTTCTTTACTATTTAAAACCACAATATAATATCACTATCATGTCAAAGTATATCAATACACTGCCATTTATTGAGATATTATAAGAATCAAAGCTCCTCGACACTCCTAGACGATCACAGGGGTGTGTTTAACCTCTCTCTCTCTCTCTCTCTCTCTCTCTCTCTCTCTCTCTCTTTACATATATATATATATATATGTATAGACTGATTTAAAGCTTATACAAGTATATACATAACATAAGCAGGGTTTCCCGCAGAAAATTTGTTAGTTAGGGTTGGGCGGAGGGGCGGGGCCCGGGGGGCGGGGCTTCTTTGTGAGATCGACCACAGACTGTACTACGTTTAACAATTATTAAAAACAGGCACGTGCAACCTAGCTAGCAGGTGAAGAACTCAAACAACAAAATCACTAGCTAACTTACTTTAAATTTGCAAGAACTATAGACTAATATAATAACAGGCTTAAATAAACCAAAACATAAGTCCACTTACAGTTCTCACGGACACACGTTTTATCCACTGGCTAGTTATCCTCCAGACAGTGACGGACCACGTCTTTCTCTCATTTCTCCCGCTCGCGGTGTGAAGCGCGTCTGCACTATTCTCCGGGATGCACTTGACGACCTTTTGTGCAGCGGAATAATTTTTTTTTGGACAACCTAGTTAAGGCGGTAGGGTTTCCCAGCTTAGGCGGGACGCACGAACTGAAAAGTGCTGCGGGAATCCCTGATAACACTACTTTCAGGTAATAAAGTGCTGCTTTTTAAACATTCTGTGCATTTTTAAAAGCAACACTTACACATATTGTAATGTACAGTACACCTTGTATCCTTATATACATTTTTATCCTGTTCACATAGACACCGAATGCTCGATTCTGATTGGTCGGAGGTTTTCTGTGTTTTTAGAGCTTTATTTTAAGATTTCAATAACAACTAGATTTGTAAAGTTCGTCGCAACAAACTTTGATGTTGGCTTTGACGACGCAAGTATTCGCAAAAGGCCGGTGCTTTTTGGAGGCGAGTGGACATAAGGGTCAGTGTTACTTTTGGAAACAAAAATTATACACCCTAGAAAGCTAGGGTGCCAAAACTTTTGGAGGTAAGTGGAGACGAGCATGTGACACTCATTGTTCTGAGTGTTTTGATATATCACATGTCCATGTTGTAAAAAGTTTTTTTAATTTTGTATATTTTGTGGGCGGGGCTACGGCACAACCGAAAGGCCAGTCGGTTACACCAATTTAAAACTTTGTTCAGAGCATCACCCTAAAGGAGCTGGCCGAGATTGGTGAGTTATAAACCTCCAAAGTTTATAATGAGAGTCTATGGGAAAAAAGGCCATTTTGAGACCCGGTACCGGACGTACCAGTACTCGGATCGCTTAGAAAAGACCAGGGTCCACAACATATCTGAATTTGGTCGATGTGGCTCGAAAGCACTAGGAGGAGTTACTCTTGATAAATTTTTGTCTAAGCTTAAATAGGAAAACAGAATGTTGGCTTCGACAAGAATGTTTAATGAACAAATTGTATTTTATTTCTGTTTAATCAGTAAAATAATGTAATCACTGGCCAATTTCGGTCACATAAGAGGTGGGTTTAATCCGTGTTTAACGACAATACTGCTTCCCCGTGTTATGTATTAGTATTGACTGCATTTGTCATGTTCTCAGGACGCTGGTTTTCTCCTAGTTCTTATACTATCTGTCATCTTAATATCGTTATACAAAGCCACACAGACCACACTGATTGTTATACAACTACTGTTTTGTTTCGCTCTAACCCTCCGTCCCCTATATACGCTACGAGAGGAGTCACGGCCCACCTATACATTCTTTCCATCAGAAGAGATGCATTAGCAAACCTGCTCATGCTTCTTGTTGTAGCCACAGCACACACCTGTGTAAGATTACGGAGGTTTATTATTAGAGCGGAGTGTGCTGATTTTGCTCCGAGGCCTAAACAGTCATTATGTGGCATGCAGGAACATGGTGCACACAAAGGAAATGAAAACAGAAGCACACTAAAGCCATAGCCAATCAGAGCATTAAAGCAAATGGCTCTATTTCAGGCTGCTTACCGTAGACCTGATGTTCTATGTGTTTCTCAGAACGGACTGCTTAATTACGCACAGGATGGGATTTCGTTTAGAAAGAACAGATGATTTATTCTGGCTTCTCACTGTTTCCTATATATATATGTTTACTGGCCTCTTTATTGGGAACACCATTCATTCATTCCTTCTCTACCATTTCTTTTGAACTGTTCGGGTCACAGGGAGCCTGTGCCTATCTCAGGCGTCATAGGGCATCGATTCAGGATACACCCTGGATGGAGTGCCAACCCATCGCAGGGCACACACACACACACACACTCGTTCACTCACGCACTCACACACTACGGACAATTTTCCAGAGCTGCCAATCAACCTACCATGCATGTCTTTGGACCGGGGGAGGAAACCGGAGTACCCGGAGGAAACCCCCGAGGCACGGGGAGAACATGCAAACTCCACACACACAAGGCGGAGGCAGGAATCGAACCCCCAACCCTAGAGGTGTGAGGCAAACGTGCTAACCACTAAGCCGCCGTGCCCCCTGGGAACACCATACTTATGTATAATATTGGGTAACATAAGGTGCTGGAAACGTTTGGCCATGTCGTAACGATCGGTTCATGTTTCTGTTGTGGATTTATAAGCAGCAGGTTCAATCTGGGAATTTCCTGATCTACTGGATAGATAGAGATCTTAAATGGTCAGTTTGGAACCAGTTTGAGCCTGCATTTGCTTTGGGACATTATATGATCCGATACTCAATGAACGATACTCAGTAGAAAGATGCCCAGTGCTCAGTGGTTAAGGTGTTGGTCTATTGATCAAGCCACTTAACCCTCAATTGCTCAGCTGTGTAAATGAGATAAATGTAAGTCGCTCTGGTTAAAATCGTCTGCCAAATGCCATAAATGGAAATGTAACTGTATTAATGTGTGGCACAGAAAACATTCCCTACATTCCCCATTACGCCACCAACAGCAGCCTTAACTGTTGACACAAGTCAGGTTGCGTCAACGGTTTCGAGCTGCCGATGCCAAATTCGGACTCGACCGTCAACGTCGCAGCAGAAAATAATAATATTGGTTCCGCTGATATTTCGGCGTAAGTCCAGTTTAGGTGACGATGTGCGTCTTACACGGTTTTACCGAGTGCCTATAAAAATTCTCGTCAGCTCAGACCAGTCCTCAGTTCTCATCAATTAGGAATTTCTGCTCTCAGAACCACCGTTCTCTTGATGTGTCGTTTACACATTTCTATGTACTTCTAGAAAATCCTGGATGATCTTCCCAACATACTACGGCGAAATCACGGAGATCGCATTTTCTTTACACGTTACACGCAAATTCAAAAATATTTACATTTTCTGTAGATTTAAGTCGGCCGTATCTGACCTGGTTAGATTCGTACTGTAGAAATGAGTTTATCCCCCCCCCGTGCAAATGCATCAGAAACCGCTCCGTTTCGACTTGCGTTAATGTTTGTGTCAGAGCGTTTTAGCTGGCCAACCACCTTCATGAAAAGGCATTACAAATCCATTTGGCCAACATCATTTTGCTCTGAAACCAAATCCCATTCCCAGCTCAGTGAATTCAATTCCCGTCAGCGTCGCCGTGCATCACTCCGCAGCCGCGGCGTACGACATACACACGCTCTATACGCAAATATATATTCACCTCCCTGATGTTCGACCTCGAAGCGAAGCCGGAGTGCGACTCGGCTTTAGTAGAAATCATGTAGATGTTGGTGATGCTATCGCAACTGAGCCATTTGGTTAATCAGCTCACGTTGCCAGAGGACAGCTTAAAGCGTGTCAGTCATCACCAAAGGAGCTCTGCCAAGACACACACACACACACACACACACACATACGCCTCTCTTTGAATAGTATCCTTTTTTGTCTGCTGACAGTGTGTAAGTGTGTCTGATGAGTGCTAATTAATCTGATTAGACCACTAGAGAAAGTGACTGGCGCTAGTAAGGGAGCTGACCTACTACTAATGCGCTCCTCCCATTGCGTTTAATCCTATTCATGTCCATTCTTCTGCCGCTTTGTTCAGTCCCGAGCCATCACTCAAGAGACTATTGTATCACAAATGGCTGTTTTTTTGCTCAACGATGTATTGTGTTAAGGAAATAGGAAGACAGGCTGTCCAGCATATTGACAAAATGTAGTAGTGAGCAACACTGAACGAGTTTTAGATCATATTTTGGTGTCAATTTTTAAAAATGATGCTGGAAAGACTCGTTGTAGTCGAGCTTGGAGGAAAGAATTGCATTTGTAATGCAACTAAAGATCTTTTGGTCTTAATAAAGTAAACTATACAAACATGAAGCTCCTTACACTCTGGTTGGCTGATGGATACAATACATCTCAAACACTTCTGACTTCCAGGTCGTTGTCTCGCGGTTCGATGTTATTAGTGAAATCTTTGGCCTTGCCACTTTTGTATACGCTTCCTAAAGCGGAAAACAACCTTGAACCAGCTCCGGCGCTGTACAACACCTCGCTAACGTAGTAGAGCCTATACTCAAAACAGGTAGCCTAAAGAATTATGTGGAATGTTTAAAAAAATGTTCTCCCGCTTTTTGGATATATTCTGGGTTGAATGGGATTCGGTAAGGTTGACCGGCGTCCTTGACGTCGCTGCTGTTATTCGGAGGAACGTGCATGGGAATCGAAAAAAGAAATGAAATAAAATAACCGTCCGATTTTTTCCTGTTCGGAAACCCAAGGCCGGGGTCGAGCGAGGTCGTGTCCTAAGAGTGCAATAGGATTTTCTCTGGAAATCTGTGATCTCGCTTCTCTTTACTGCCTTCCCCTATGAGCACTTAAGCAACGTTCAGCCAGTGGCTACTTACTCCATGACCCTGACTTATTCTGTAACACTCTGGGTTCTCCTTTCCCTCCCCCATGCACTCATCCCTTCCCCCTTTCCCTTCCTTGAGGAGGTGTATAAACAGATCATATGTTGCCCTTATGGTTCACAGATGATCCAGATGAACCCTCGTCAGAGACACATCATCGTTAGATGCCGATCTAACGAGAGCTAACTAAACGCAAACTTGCGCCATAAGCCGACAGATATCCCAAACCGTGATACCGACTCTCGGCTCTTCCTCGTGACACGGCATATAAATCCCCCCCTAAAATCCTCTCCCAATCCCCCCCTCCGTTAAAGCTTGCTGTCGGCCATGCAGCAGAGCTGAAGCTTAGGACCCCCTACAGCGTAGCCTTTTCCTGTGTGTCCCGCGATGTCCGAGCGAAGAGATAATGAAAATCAGAGATGGAGCTGATAGCGCGAAGGAGGGGAGAAGGAAATAACTGCAGTCCTCTGAATGGAGTGGACTTATCCGCTGGCTTAGGGATGACATTTGTCTGTTTGGATTGATAACTACGACTTAGATGAGGCGAGCTGCTCCGGAGATTAGGCTGTCGTCCTGGAGCATATCATGTCGGAGAAAGAAAGGGAAAGAAGAGCGTGTCTATCAAAATGTCGATCCAAAAGAGGAATTAGAAAAATAACACACACACACACACACACACACACACACACACACACACACACACACACACACACACTGATAGGCATGCCTATAAAACAATGGAAAAACTGACACAGCACAGAGAACCTTAGCGCATTACCAGCCATTACACACACACACACACACACACATACACACACACACACTCAAGTACAGAAGTGTGGACGGCATTAAAGCAATACGACACTGCAGATGAGGAAAAAATCATGAATATTCACTACTACTACTCCTTAAAAGCACAGATCTGAATACGTTAGACTAGTCGAGGATGAAATTTCCCTGGCAAACCAAAAAGAACATGCAGTTACTTCCACTAATATGCTTTCCATGGATGAAGGCCAAACCTCTCTGGAGCAGAAAAACCAATATACTACCAACTAGATCAACCTCTCGGTATGAGAATTCCTAGAAAGCACGTCCGCTGATCAATGGGTGGAAAAATAAGATGGGATCAGCGGGGTGCGAGAAACCAGGCCATTAGTCTGCTGACCTGAGGGAAGAGCGAAGCGCTGTTGATAATGCAGGCATGGAAAGATGAGGTCATTTTTTTTCCTGCAGGTCCTGTCAGCTCACCTGCACGCTCTCGGGCACCTCGCTCCTCTGAAAAGGAGCCGAGATCCAAAAAAAAAAAATTTCATTCCGACGTGCTGAGCTTGCTCGTGTTCCATGTGAATAATACAGAGATATGAACACGATCACGATCCGGGGCATTTTTTTAACTGCGTGTTGAATCATCTGGCTTGTAGAGTTAAATAAATAAATAAACAAACAAACAAACAAAAAACAAACATTTATTACTACAATATCTAATATTGTCTTCCTCCTAATAATATTTAGAATATTCAGGTTATTAAAATTAAATATGCGCATACAACTGTTTAAGTAAAGACAAATAACATGATTTTTTGTTATGAAATATTTAAAAAAACAAACAGTAAAATTCATTAAAATATCTCGCATTTTATTGTCTTTTAGTACTTTTAGTGTTTTTTTTTTTTTTTATCGTTCGGTTAGAAAGGAAAGTGAATGGAAGTTCAAATATACCCAAATTAGATTAAAGACTGTAGCACTACAGGGGAGTGTGATATTTCATCGTGGAGCTTATGAAAACAAAATGCTGACACTGTTACAGATGCAAAAATCAGTGCAACACACATACACACACACACACACACACACACACACACACACACACACACACACACACACACACACACCTCTCAGAGAAGAATTTTCCTACATCCTATCTCCGTATATAGACTTTTCCCCGCTCTGCGTTGGCTAGTAATAAGGTCAGCGAATCTCATTACGGCCAGAGGCCGAGAGTTTTCGATTATCATTTGGCTGCTGGCGCGGCTCAGAGCGGAAATGGAATGATATTTTGTTACCCGCCATCTGCTGCATGGCCCAAAACACTTCCTCTGCAATACAATAGCCTGCTGTGTGTGTGTGTGTGAGAGTGTGTGTGTTGGGGGGTCTCCTGGGGTGTTTGCCGTCTACTGTACACCGGCCCGCCGATGAACACACACTCGCACACTTTACATTCGCGCAATTTACCCACAGCCCCAACAGCTGCTTCTTTAAGGTCAGCCAATATGACTGAGGGTTACTTTCTACACAGATAAGCTTTATGTCCTGCCATCTGCGCAGTCAGAGCACGCTAACAGGATTTCATCTGACTTTTCTGCTGGGAACTTCACCTAGAATATCATTTCATATCTGAGTGGAATTCAGCCGGCCGTTAGCCAATCTCTCGCTCGAGCCCAGAGTTAAGCTGCAGCGACTACAATGTTATTATACGTCTATAAAATCCCCAAACGCTGCACGGCTCTCTCAAGAACACAGATACTGCGTCGTAATCATGTTAATAACAGTCACCAGAAAATAGACCAGAAGCTTTATGCTGTTGTTAGCATCTACATAGCCTGATGGCTAATATGTGGTGTGAGTGAGGTCAACACTATGAGTTAAAGTAATATGAGCTCTGTGCTTTTTTTTTACTTCACTCTTTATATCTTTGTGTGCTAAAGCAACGTGTTGCTCGCAGCCGGCGACGGATCCGGTCTTGTAGCGCGCTAGGGGTAACAGACTGTATGAAGCTGTATGAAAGAGTCAGGAAGCTTTGTGTGGGAGGCTTCAGCAAGAACGTGAACTCGACACGAATTGTAGCATTTGGGACACAGCATACGCTAAACGAGACCGAGAACAAGAGAAAGAAACGACAGACAGAGCGAGAAAGAGGGAGAGACAGTGTGAAAAAGTGCCTTTGGCAAGGACTGAGCCTGTGTGACCACTGAAAGCACAGGACAAAAGAGAGAAGAGAGAGAGAGAGAGAGAGAGAGAGAGAGAGAGAGAGAGAGAGAGAGAGAGAGAGAGAGAGAGAGCTGTCGCGAATGCTTTCCATTCGTTTTAACTAATAGACCCGTGAGCTATCGGGCTGTTTTTAATGGTAATTAGATTTCCTTTCTGGATCGTTCTGTGAATGCTCGTCAACGGGCTGTCGAGGCGGAGTGCCTCAAAGAGGCATTACTGAAAACCTGTTGTCTGGCCAAAACATCGGCACTGCCTCGGGAAAGCAAGAAGAATGGAAGAGAGGCCAAAATGCAGACAGTGAAGGCTGGTCATGCCTCGGGCCTCATCCCATCACGCTGAGGTGAACGATTCGCTCCGGCTCTGCCCCCGGGGCAAGTTTTCCTCGTTTTTTTTTTAACCCCTCCTTGTAGTTATAATTAGTCATTTCCTGATTGCTTTCCAGATGCAATCAACGATTCGGCGACGGCCGCCGTACGACGGACGGATTCGCCGTCGGTCATAATCACGAGTTTCCATAATTCATGATACTTCGGCGCAGTAAATATGGACTCGTTAGAGATTCATTTATTCATCAAATTTGACTTGAAAACAGGCGGTAATTGCGGTTCTCTTTCTCTCAGTCACTATTTGCTTTTTTCCTACAGTATGTAAAGTCAGTTTGGTCATTTATTCTGGATGAGCGTAAATATCTACGAGAGTAAACATCACTCGTACGGTGATGTAACAGCCGCGGCACGATTCTGCACTGTGTGCTTTGTTTACACTGAAAATTCCAACATGAAGAAGTGCAATTCAAGAACCCGGACGAGAAAGCGTAGAGACACAGAGACACCGAGTGACGGCGTAGACTTTTACATAGAGGACGAGCAAGAACGAAACGAACGCGTTGCCAAATAAAGTTGTGCATATTTGTCTTTCTGTAAACTGCATGACTTTGATGTTGCGTTTGGCCACAGAGACGCGATGAAGCTGCAGGTGTTATTTTGTCTCGAGGCCTCGGTGATGATCACAGATGGCAGACGAAGCAGGAGCTTGTTTACACTGCTAAACAGGAGCAGGTCTGTTCACTCACTCGCTCAGCCGTTCACTCAAACGCTCACGATTGGGACCCTGCCGTTGTTTGGCTCTGGTATCTGTTCGTGGAGCGAGTGCGAGCGTGTGTGAGTGATGGAGGAGGTAAAGTGAGAGTGCAACATGGAGAGATCCTCTCATATCTACTTCTGCTGCTTTCATCACTCTTCTGTTCTTTCATTTCCTTCTGCTCCTCCTTCCTTCTTCTCATTTTTCACGTCTCTTACTCCTTAGATTTTTTTCTTCCATTCCTTTGTTTTTCTTGTGCTCCGACCTTCTTCATTCCCCTCTTACTTCACCCTTCTCACATTTTCCTCCCTGGTCTCTTCTTCTCCCCTTTCATCCATTTTCTTTTCTCTCTCTCCCCCCCATTTTCAACATTATAGTCTTTTTTTATTTTTATTTATCCTCTACTTCCCAATTCTCTCTCACACTTCTTCCCTTCATCCTTTTCTCCTCTCGTGTCCTCTACTTCACCATGTTGCTTTTTCTCTTCTCCTCTCAGTCGCTCTCCTTTGTCTGCTCCAGTCTGAAGAAAGTCCCTCCTCTACGTTCCCTCTATTTTCTTCCTCCTCTCTCCGTTCTGCCTGGCCAATCTCTGTTCGATTTTCCCCGGCGGCTCATTCGTCGAGCCCTCTGGGTGATTAACGGAAGAAAGATGGCCGCGGCAGCGGCGTAAATCCAGAGGGGGTTCAGGTGGAACACAGGCGCTTGTCTCCACCGTGAAGGATGGAGGTATGCGCTGGCCAAAGCCTTCTATTACAACATGCCTTTCTACTTACTCACGCTGTTAAAAAAAAATACAAACAGATAAATAAATAAATACACGAAATGCTGATGGAAAAAGAGGGGATGTTGAATTCGAGGCTGCAGAGAGAAAGACAGGAAGAAAGAGGGACAGAGAGAACGAGGGTATGAGGAAGGATGGAAACTCCAGAAGTCCCTCGGGTGAAAACGGAGAGGCCCATCTGTTAGACATCTGGTTCAGAGGAGTGAGAAGTGAACCACCTTCAACATGTTGGGTTAGGAAATCTTGATTAGTAAACGAGAGCGAGAGAGAAAGAGAGAGCGAGAGAGAGAGAGAGAGAAAGAGAGAGAGGTGGAGGAAATTGGGAACTTTTTGGAACATAGAAAACCCCTAATTCCCAGAAAATGTGCCGTGAATAGTGAAAGGTCTTAAGAGGTCATGTCGAGCCATGACTGTAATAACTCTATGAAGGAGAATTTCCACTTTCCAGTCTGATTTCACGCTTCCTTGATGCTCCAAGCTTAATGTTTTAATACTGGCACTAAAAGAGGGAGGGAAAAAAATCAAAGGATGTTGGGACAAAAAAAAAAAAAAGGAAAAAAAAAAGAAAAAAAAAGCTGAACAGCCTCAGAGTCAGATGGTGACATTTACCTTTCCTCGTGTGAACTTGTCTCTCTTGTCAGGACATGGTCTACATCCTGGAACCTTTACATATCATTTGCTTACTGTTATATGGGTTCTATAGGTGCTGTATGTCATAATGCATACATGGGAAATGACACAGAGAGAGAGAGAGAGAGAGAGAGAGAGAGAGAGAGAGAGAGAGAGAGAGAGAGAGAGAGAGAGAAAAGCATACCTGATGCCTGTAATTACTGTCTATAAAGAGGTTTGCTAATGTTTATTGAGCCTTATACAAGTTGGCGAGCTCCAAGGCATGAATTTCTTTTAACTTTAAGTTTTACTGGTACCTAAAACCAGTATCAAGCACCAGTAAAAAACGTAGATCCTGACCAGTAAGAGGACAGGAGGTGTGTGTGTGTGTGTGTGTGTGTGTGTGTGTGTGTGTGTGTGTGTGTGTGTGTGTGTGTGTGTGTGTTCAGTTCTCGCAGAAGTGAAGTGCTCTGCATTACAGAGTTTCTGTGCAACTCCTCTGTTAACGATGCTGTTAGTTACCATAAGAAGACGCTAGAGCTCAGATTATTATTATTATTATTATTAATAATAATCATAATAATAATATTTATTATTATAACTTTATTTAAAATTTATGTTCTATTCTTTTTTATTATAGAAATTTCTAGAAAAAAAGCATTTAATCTGTCAACAGATGAAATCAAGCTCAGGGCCAACAAGCTGCCACTACTGGGCCCCTGAGCAAGGCCCTTAACCCTCAATTGCTTTAAACAAAATGGCTCTTATATCAAAATACATTTACTTTTTTTTTTTTATATACAACATTTAGCAGACGCCCTTATCCAGAGCGACTTACATTTTTATCTCTTTGTTTTATACATCTGAGCAATTGAGGGTTAAGGGCCTTGCTCAGGGGCCCAGCAGTGGCAGCTTGGTGGACGTAGGAATCGGACTCACAACCATCCGATTGGTAGCCCAACACCTTAACCACTAGGCAACCACATCCCCAATATGTAGTTTATACAAAGTCGCGTCTGCCAAATGCTAGAAATATAAATGTAATTTAAAGCTTAAAAAACAATATTTATTTAAAAGCCTAAAATTATTCTTTTTATTAATATTAATATAATAATATTAATAATAACTAATAATATATTTTTTTTATTTTGCACAGTAGTGTACGCAGGCCTACGTCACGCTGTATCATACAATAGGTAACGTAACGTCAGAGCGTGAGAGAACGCTATCGGGTCGAAACCCGGATACCGGAACGGGTGTCGACGAGCGGCTGCTTCAGACCGCCGTTACAGACTAGCTGAAAGAAACTGGAGACAGACACAAAAACACAAAGGAAGTAAGAATAAGAGACCGAACACCACTCTTCTCCAAAAGCCACTACACTCTACGCTGAGTGAGTCTTACGGCTGGAATAAATCAGAGCAGACAGACTTTGATCATGAGCCATTCTCTGCGTACTCTCAATAGCAGGATGACTGATCACTGCTCACAGATCTGTACTGGCTGGGAAAACAGAAGAGACAAAAAATACAAAAAGGGAGACAAAAAAATCATGCCAATTTGGGTGGAAAACCAGGCAAAAAAAGAAATAAATAAATGCAGGGAAAGAAAGAGCATTGTAGTCTGAACAGCTTCAGCAGAAGTAAGACAAATTGGGTTGAGTCCACGGGCCTGGATCTTTCTTTCCTCCTCTCTTTCTTCGTTGGAGGAAATGCGGCGTCCTCCCAAGCATTAAAGTGGAAAAACCAACGCCGCTACGAGAATTTAATGAGACACGCAACTCTCCCGGCACGCCGCCGCGTGGCATGTGGTTATTCTCCCTTCTTCTTATTTTTCTCTCCTTTTCTTTTTCTCTTGCAAGCTCCTTCGCTCCCTTAACCGGGCCAAATGGAGTGAGCGGCATGCTTGTAACCGGTCCAGCTTTTTCACTCGGTCCCTAATGCAGCGCTAATGCACTACGACTGTGAAAATGGCCATTCGGAATGTGTGACTGGGCTTCCCAGAAAACCTCATGACATTACCAAGTATGTCTTTCTCTCTCTCTCTCTACACACACACTCGCACACACACACACACACACACACACACACACACACACACACACACACACACACACACACACACTCGCACGCACACACACACACACACACACACACACACACACACACACACACGCGCGCGCGCGCTCACGAATCGCTCGGCTGATGGGATGTCGAGGGGAGAGTGTCTAATAGTTTCCTGTTTTCTGTCTCTCTCTATTTATTTTTTTTTTCAAGGCTTAAGTGATGGACTAATGAAGCCATCATAGCCAAGGAACTAATATCCAGAACCCAGATGCATCAGCAGCACAGCACTGAACGACACCGCACAAAAAAAAAAGGTTACATCTGCAGCAGAACAAGGCCACGCCGCGCGAACGCCATTTCATTCTCGGCTCTAGATACACCTGGCATGTCCACAAAGATTTCCGGTATTAGGCCGAGCACTTAGTAGCGAGAATAATGCATCGCAGTGTGCACGTGTGAATGGCCGTGTGCGTAAAAGTACGTCCTGCCGTCTGGTTAAAAGGTCCACCGAGTCGAGATTTGTATGGAAGGTACTCCGGGTTCGGTTGCTCCGCCCCACAGGGCACGGCGAAGTGCGAACCGAATAAACGTGTGGGGGGAAAAAAGCTAGCATTTATTCAGTGACACTCTTCTTTAATTCCATGCATGTATTTCTGTATACGTTAGCTAAAGGCAGCTGATTGGTCGAGAAACTAGCTGTCTGTTATATCACACTCCGTCTGTTGGTTAAAGTTCTGAGCCATGTTTAGTTGTGAAAAGTACCAGACACTGACATATACATGTGTCACGACATGCATATAAATGCTTAGAACGTTTTAACGTCTTTCTTTCCCCTCGTCTAACACCAAGGCTCCGGCATCTGAGATCCACGAGGCACGAACCACGCCACGTGACGATGCTCTCAGATTCTCGGCGCTCTCACTACATGGCGATCTTCACCGACGCTCCGTGTGCCCAATACACATCTACAGTATATAACCTAACATACACACGTAACTCGTTTCAGACGGATTTCAAAGGGCTCCCCGGAGTGTACAGGGGCATTTTTCTTTTTCCTCAGCACCTTATTCAGGGATTCGGTTCGGTTCGTAGGAGTAACGTACACCTTTTGAAGGAGGCATGTTTTTATAGAAATGGTAAGCAAATTTTCAAAAAAGTCAGCAAAAAAAAATGTGAACGAGTTCCATACACTTTTACAGCGAATATCCTGAAGGTGAAGTCATCAAAAGAGCGCGAGTGGGATATTCAAACTTTCGGATAAAAAAGCCTCATGCCACATCAGGGGGGAGAAAATAAATAAATAAATAAATAAATAAATAAATAAATAATGGTGACTTCTGGTGGCAGAATATTTCAGTGAAGGCTTTTGAGAGCAATTTACTGTACACAGGTGGAGAACGAGGCTCGACAGCACGTCGTTAAAGGGAAAGAGTCGATTCTGCGGGTTCTCGGGCTAAATATTTGATCAGGTTACAAATCACTGCAAAAGCTTCAACCACCAGGCCGAGAGAAAAGGAATAGAAATATATAAATTAAAGATCCGGAATCGATGGAGGTATAAAAGTCAAATGATTTATTAGGTGAAGAAGAAAGCCACGGGGGGGTCCGATGGATAAACCTGACGCCGTTTCACAAAAGACCTCGAGTGAGCTCGTCCGACATCATCGAATTAATGGCGGTGATCATCTGAAGTGCACTCGGCACGAGCCTGCGAGCAAATTCGCACTCCAGCTTGAGATATTTGAATTAAAAAAAAAAAAACATTATTTTTGAAACTTTTTTTTTGGGAACGTGCACAGCACTAAGAGTGAAATGAATAATTGTAGATTGGAGAAATGGAGCGTATTAAAAAAGAAGCACTCGAAAGATAAAGACGAAACTTTGTAGCTCGTTTCAAAAAAAAAAAAAGGCTTAATGCTGATTGAAATGGAAAAATAATGTTGTTTTTTTTCCCTTTCAGTGTCTCCTTTATTTACCGATAACGACGTCTTTAGTCCTTTATTTACTCTTTCTTCTGTGCGAATAGCTACGGAGTTGTGTTTGGGTTTGTATTTTTCTGCCCGTCTCGTATATATCGTTAAACACGAGCAGACTAAAAGAGATCTTCTATCCGTCGCTTCAGACGAGGGCGGGAGACTCGCCGATGAGTCCATCGAATTAACTGGAATTTTAAATGAACCCGAGTAAGAGAAAGAAAAAGAGAAGGAGGAGTGAAAGCGAAGCAGACGGAGTAAGGATGTGGAGCGTAGTTAAACAGCGAGGATGCAGACAGCTTTGGCCGCTTTGCTCGCTGTTTGAGCTGGGATAATGGAGAGGCGTGAAATCAGCCTTCTGCCCACATAAGGTTCGGACAGGAAGCCAAGCAGGCTTTAGTGGAACAAATCAAACAGGGCCAGGAGAAAGAGAGAGAAAGAGAGAGGAAGAGAGAGAAAGAGAGAGAGAGAGAGAGAGAGAGAGAGAGAGAGAGAGAGAGAGAGAGAGAGAGAGAGAGAAAGCATTAACTTTTTTTTCAAAGCTGCACAATACTAAAAATAATACAGAACACAGAGACCGTGTTAGAGAATAATGGGAAGTTCCCACCCTTCCTATGTAAGTGTATATATATATATTTATATATATGTATACCTGGGAAAAAAAACCCTCAGCAGGCCCTAATGAAAACAATGGAGTGGAACAATAGAAGGCGCGAGCGCTCAGCACTATTTGAGGCGAGACGGGTGTTTTCCCCGTACACACACTTCATTAAGCACAGAAATTAAGGCACGGAAAGAAACAGACTATCTGACAGAAACACTTTCTACATTTTCCCTTCACGTCCTTGAAGTCTCTATAGATTCTATACCGAACACATGGAACTCTGCTTCACAGTGTGTCTAGTGGAGTCTCCTTATATATTTTCCTTATGAATCTATTAACGCGAGCAGCCGTACAGCGCCGAACCCAGCGCGACCTTAAAGCGCTCGATAATGGGACGGCGAGGGCGAGTCGAGCATGATGAGGATGATGAGAATGTCGTTCCAGGGGCCGGCCTGCACATCCCAAATATCAAGAACGCCAGACTATATCTCTCTCCAGAGGCTCCCAAGTTTAAGTGGCCGTTAGCGAGTGGACGTTTAGCAAATTATCTTCTTCTATTAAGCTCGGATACGCTTCCACGGCCCACATAAAGAAAGAAGAAGATTTATAAAAGGCAGAGAGTCTGAAGCCTCGTAAGAGATTTAAATTACTACCCGGATCCCTGATGCACCGGTCCTCAGAAATAACAGTGTGAAATCCTCTATCGATAGCTATTTATTCAGAGCGACATAAATATATCTTTCCATAAATGCTGGAACCTGGCTGAACTGCTACATTAGCCAGGCACTAAAGCAGAATGATGTGCATGTTAAAAGAGGGGCGACGAGATTAGTGTTGTGATCATGGTGACAACCTGAGAAATCGTTTCACTCAGATTCACTTCTGAATCATTTCAACGACCTGCGCTGATTCATTCCGAACCTTCACGGACGTTTTATTTTTTACGCCACACAGGCTACCTGAGACACGAGACACCTCTCTGTTAAGACACGCTCCGTCGGCACGTGACTGAAAGCAGGCACGGACCACGAGACGCCCTGCAGCAAGCTTCAGGACCGCTGTTCATCTCGTCCTCAGACAAACACTGGCATGCTGCACAGTAGAAAGACGAATAAATAAAGTGTTCTCGTATCCATTTCCGTCCACCAAAACCTTCTCCACATCACAGTAGTATCAGCTGAGCATGCAAAATCCATGTATGCCGTCTCGGACCTGCGTCACGAACAAGTCTAGAGACAGACAGGCAGCTAAACGTCACCCGAACAGGAGAGAGAACGTTCTGTCAGAAAGTAGACCGAGCAGGACGGACGACGGTGGCGCAGAGCGTGTCCCTTAAAACTGTCCATCTTTGACGAGTTTCTCTGTCCTTTGAGTGAAAATAAAAAAATAAATACAATTTTATTTTTAAAAAAAAAGGTGTGCTTTGCATGTACGGTCATTCCTCAAACCGTGCCAATTGAAAATGAGTCGTGAGTCAATCAGATAACTTTGATATATTCAGGTGAACCGGGATGCCATTTTTTTCCCCCGTTGGCATCGAAGCCTTATTTATAAAACCCTCATTAGTGGTATAAGCTCATGTCTGTTTGAAAAGTAAAGATTTTGGGGTCTGTGTTTGAAAACAGCACCCTGGATCCGAGTCTCCCCAGGCCGCCTCTTCTCAAGCATCCGAATCAGACAGAATGTAAAATGAATGCTCGAGACTGGCAACTCAAACCCAGCGGCACGTCTAACCAGGGCTGGCACTACGCTGCCCGTACATACATCAAAGCCAGGGCTGCTCAGAGTTATGTCATTTCTATTAAAGCCACGATGCATACTGCTGTTCTTTATTTTGTGAACAGAAACAGGGACACGAGCACTATGGGACTTCACTGCTGCATGCAAAAATCTGGCAAATGAGATGCCACACTGATTGCAGCGAACGATCGTGTCGTCCAAAAGTGGGTCAGACGCGGAAGGCGAAGAGGAACAAAAAAACTTGATTGCAGATTTATTTGCATTTCATGCATAACGTCGACAGAAGGATGCAAACACGGGTTTAACGCAACCACAATCAATTCCACCAACATTACTACAATCGATCGGGTCCTGAGTATATCAGTAAAGCCTAAGCTGAGGTGTTCGACTGCAATCCTGGATGACTGGTGTGACCTCAGCTCTGTTTGGTCAGGACAGATCTAGCACACCAAACAAACACACCACCAAACTTAGCAGATCTTCTTGTGGATGCACTAAGGAGATGGAGCCGAGCTGGAAAAACGCGTGCGAGCGTGCACCGTCGTGTGTCAGAGAGGAAACTGACTGTCAGTGCTCATGATGCTAGATGGATCTGACACACTTGGAGATGCACGTGCATTGTGGCGCAGTCTCTGTCGTGTTGTCCGTAGACGCGCTGACGCACGTGCAGCCGTAACTCACAACATAAAGCTGATCTATGGCGTTATTATGGGGTTGCAACCAAGGTGGCGGCTGCAAAGTCCTTATCTGGCTGCACGCGTGCGAGACAGAAACGGTTCTTATTTATTTATTTATTTGTTTGTTTGTTTGTTTATTGATTTATTTATTTTAACAGCCTGCATTTAATCTCAAAACAAAAGTGCATTTAGGGTGTACAGTATAATATTTACTATATATATATATATATATATGTATGTATACACACACACACACACATATATATATATATATGTGTGTGTGTGTATACATACATATGTATATATATATATATATATATATATATATATATATATATATATATATATATATATATATATACACCTAGAACGGTAATTCTGCACTATTTATGCCTAGATGAAATGTTATTTTATATATATAAATTATATGAATTAAATACAGGTGATTTTCTTCCCAGTGAAACTACTAAGTTAGTTTCTACTCCATTATTCATCATAAAGAAGAGGTAAATGATGGAAATGTATAAATACCGGAAATAACGGTTCCGTGATGTTCTCAGGATTGTAGCCATAAGAGACAGTAACCATTACAATGTAACCCTGTGAATCAACTAATATAAACACATAACACATGTAACACGACCATCATTCAAACGAGCTCGATTTCAACTCCTCATCATCCTCATCCTCCTCAACCTCATCATTCAGTAAATCGGTGCGAACGTGTTGTTATGAATTCCGGTAGTTGGGAAAGAGTAAAGAGTGAGTGAAGGTGAGGTTTTGATGTTTTTTCGGTAGACAGCGCAAACTTACCGGGATGCGCGTGGGCCCGGAGGAGCGCGCAGGCTGCCAGCGTTAAAGCCAGAATCCAGCAGCAGCAGCAGCAGCAGCAGCGACCCGGTTGCACGAGCCTCGGCATGGCACAGCGCACATCGACAGCCGGCCACGGAGCAACTGTTGACTTTGTGTTATCCTAAAAACGTCCGGTTTAAAAACAAACAAACAAACAACGGCTTAACAAAGCAAACTGCTGTTTTGTTGTTGTTTTGCGCAAGAAGCAAAATGATTCTCTGAAGTTTGTCCAGGAAACAGTTTTTCTTTTTTTTTTCCGTCTCTCTCTCTCTTTCCTCTGTTTCTTTCTTTTTTCTTTCTTTCTGTTAAAGTCCTTCAGACGGCGCTGATGTTAGTCCTCGTGGAAAAACATGACGCGCGTGGAAACTGGAGTGGACGTGATGTGGCGGCGGATCGTGCGGCCAAAGCAAAGGAAGCGCACGGAGGCGAAGCGCGCAACGCGTTCACGCCGGAACACAAGACACGGTAGAGTCACAGCAGCGGCGCTGGAAGATCTCTCCATTCCGCCATCCAGGAAGTGGCCGAAGTGTGGCGGAGACTTTCAAACAGGCTCGGGAGAAAAAAAAGGGAGGGTGGGTGAGAGAGTGAGTGAGAGAGAGAGAGAGAGAGAGAGAGAGAGAGAGAGAGAGAGAGAGAGAGAGAGAGCGCCGCCGCCGGATCCTAGCGCCGAGGAATCGCGTGCACTTTTTTTTTAAGGAAACATCCTACATCGCATTCTTTTCTCCTATTTTCTACAGTACACAATTTTACACTGTGCTCGAGAAAGAGTGCAAAACGCGATGTGATTCACACACAAACACAGGACGCGAGCTCCAGATTTGCGCACGGCATCCGGTCCAAATCCGAAGTGCGCGGAAACTGGACACGATCCCGCAATAATTCCGGCACTGTGGAGGAGGCGTGGCTTCTGAGATGATGTGGACAACTTGTGAACCATGTCTGAGATGATGGATGCTTGTGAAGCCTCTTGAAGCAGAACGGTAAAAGCTTGAAGCTGCAGATGTTTGAAGCATGCTGTAGATTATGGATTATGGATTATATACCTGGATTATGAAAACAAACCATACAGTCTTCCAAAGACTTCCAAAAAAAAGAAAGAAAGAAAACTGTGAAACAATGGGCATCGATGCCAACTCGAAGGTCATTGGTTCAATCCTAATATCGAAGGATGTGTCTGTCTGTTGTGTGAGCTATCACACCCACCCACCCACACACAGACACACACACACAAACACACACATACACACACAATAAAAACACTGAGTAAACATCTATTCTTAGATATTCCGACCGGATATATACTGATATATACTGACCGCAAGATCATGAGTTTGAATCCCAGGTCCACCAAGCTGCCACTGTTGGGCCCCTAAGCAAGGCCCTTAACCCTTGATTCTCAATTGTTGTATAAATTGTAAGTCTGGATAAGGGTGTCTGCTAAATGCCAGAAATGTATACAAGTTCTCCTTGTGTTCATCTGGCTTTCGTCCATAATCTCTAGTTTCCTCTCACCTCCCAAAAACATGGACTGCTTACACTAAATTTGTGCGAATAAGTGTGTGTATGTTGGTGTTTACGGTACTTTTAGATGAACCGCCATCCCATCCAGGGCGTATTCCTGGGACAGTGAAACGTTTTCCAAATCTATTAGCCAGAAGCAATGAATTTATCTGCAGGAAAGAAAAGAAGAAGAACAGGGATCGGCAACGATCGTTATAGTTTATTTAAATGGAAGTACACAGGAGTGCCACAATCATTAGTCACAAAGCAATCAAGTGAGCTACAAATGACACAGTAATTATAACTAATAACACACACCAATTACTATAATAGAGTAATATGAGTAACTGTGGGGTACTGGTTTATGTTTAAAAGGTAATCACAGAAAGCATCTAGAAATACGTATACATACACACACACACACACACACACACACACACACACACTTACAATTTTGCATGAGTGGCTGTGAAATTCTTTTCTATGCACAAATCAGATTGTTTAGAAGCTGGGGTCAGAGCACTGGGTTAGCCATGATACGGGTTAAGGGCCTTGCTTAAGGGCCCAACAGTGGCGGTTCGGCCAACCTTCTTAGCAGTAACCCACAGCTTTAACGTTTCATCCGAATCATGAGATGATGTTTAAACTGTAGTGAACAGGAATAAGAGCGTAGTCCTTGTAGGTCTATGATGTTCTACGACAGGTGTATGAAGCCAATGGAGTAAGATAAAGAAAGGTCAAATCTGTCTCAGTTTTTGGTGGAAACACTGATGCGTTCTTCATTTCTAGTAAATTTATATATATATATATATATATATATATATATATATATATATATATATATATATATATATATATATATATATAATGTACGTAACAGAATGCACACACTGGCCAAGTGTTGAATGTGAGTTGAATTTCAATCCAATTCAATAGTAAAATATCTACCCCTTTGACTCGGTTTACCCAGAGGAGCCGAGCGGCCGCTGAGATGTGGAGCACTTCTAACCAGAGGCGCTGTACAGAAATATTACGAACAGGTTTTTTTTTAATAATTTTTTTTAGCATCATTTAAGGTCTAGAAATGCTTCCAGAAAATGTATAACTCCATCTTCAGTTCTTTTGGGTGGATATGGTTATTACTGAATTAGATTGAGATGATCACTCACTTATATTGCTCTTAATTAAAACCAGAATTGGTCTCTCGGTCCTTTCAAATGACTGTAAAGCCAATTGCTTCTGATATTTTCCTGACCTTAAATTGAGACACAGTTCACTCCTCGGTTCACTCACTGGCTTTGTTCCAGTAGGCTACTGTTTTAACACACACTGATCGAAACCCCCCCCCCCCCCCGCCATTTCACTTCGGGAGAAGCGATTGCTGTGTTAAAGATGTATTTAGTGATTTTTTTTTGTTGCAAAAGTTAGTTGAAGCTTGTACTTTTATACAAAACACGTGCACATCTTAGTCATCTATACAGTACATAAACACCATAAACCCAAAATTGTTCCATTATTGTGCTAGCTTGTTATTTAGATAATCGGCATGCTACAGTAGCTAGCTGGTCTTAGGGCAGGAAATATGTACATCACTAAAAAAAAAAAATCAGTCTACTCATTAAACTAAATTGTGCTTCTGTGATTAAATCTGTCCTCGACGAACAATATCTTTTCAATCGCACTTGCAGCCCCTTGTTCCGCAAGTGGCCACTCGAGAGATGTGTTATGCTACCGAGCTGTGAGGAGGCCGAGTTAAATGCAACACAGGGACATGTTGGAAGAAAAAAAAAACAATAACCAAAAAACCTTCATTTCTTTAATGTTATTTCTTCATCTAGCTTTTTTAGATAAAGCAGTCTGGCATTAAGGGTTTTCAAGGTTTCGTTATAATAGTTGGTGCTAAACTTCATGTAACACACATTTGCATACAAACAAAGCAGCGGCGTGGGGGAGAGTGTGATGAAGAGAGTGACTAGTGCTCAGGCTAATACGCTTAGCCTTGACTAGAGCTACAGCTTCAAGGGTGTTTACACATTCTAGGCACACAAATGGCACCGTGCTTGTTTATGGCATGAACCGTCATTAGCCGGCTCTTGCTGCTTTCCCTGACTAACATACAAGCTGCCATGAAAATGTTTCTCATGTTCTCAGCTCTGATCCAAGATGTGTGTGTATATATATATATATATATACATATACTGTTATCAGCCATTGGCCTTCTTACCACGAGAGTGATTCGCACAATCAATGCCAGAGTATTTTTTCTTCCTCATTCACGCATGTACTCAGTTCTAGTCACGTTAAACGAGTTCTCCTGTATCATCCCAATTATCCGTCACGTATAAAGCATGTGCGGGCTCAACACGCACCCGAGACACATTTATAATAGTCTAAAGGCAGTTTTTTTTACTATGATTATAAATGTTTTAAACTAACCATTATAGCCCTGGCGATGGTTAATCAAGTTACCACGGTAACAGCCATCGGTGTCGACACAAACGTCACCGGCGCAGGCCTACATGACTATATTCAAAGAAAATAAATTCAAATCTACAACCATTCTGCTCTAACGGTAAGGGCTTAGGATGAGAGAAGTCGTACTAAAGCGGTGTAGCTGATGTGGGTTTATACAGTAACAGGTTCACATGCACATTATAAGGCCTATACTTATTTAGAGTTCAAATAGCAAATACTTTGAAGACTTCATAAAAGAATTTGACACCAAAACATATTTCATAGAAATGTTCCGTGATTCCCCATCAAATGCCTTTAGAGTCCCAATTATATGTTATTTTCTGTAGCTGTTCTCAGTACTGGGTTGAAATCGCCTTGAACATGTTGAAGACGTACATTACAGATGTGGTAGAAAGAGAGACAATACACAAAGCTTATTGGTGTATTCCTTTAAAAAACTGAAATAACATGCCTAGGTCCAGATCCAGTGGACACACACACACACACACACATACAGGGTGAAGCATTCTATCAATATTCCAGCTTTGCATTGACCACCGCTTTGATGCTATGTAGGTTTGACCTTTTCAGCGTCAGGAACCTTTTCAGCCTCCATGTGAAGAATAGCCTGTTCTGTTCTGCAGCACTGTAAGAAAACCTGGGCCAGGGCACCGTTTGTTCTCAAAGTGTGTGTGTGTGTGTGTGTGTGTGTGTGAGAGAGAGAGAGAGAGAGAGAGAGAGAGAGAGAGAGAAAGAGAGAGACCCATATATATATATTGAGATAGATAGATAGATAGATAGATAGATAGATAGATAGATAGATAGATAGATAGATAGATAGATAGATAGATAGATAGATAGATAGATAGATGTGTGTGTGAATGTGTGTGTGTGTGAGAGAGAGAGAGACCCATATATATATTGAGATAGATAGATAGATAGATAGATAGATAGATAGATAGATAGATAGATAGATAGATAGATAGATAGATAGATAGATAGATAGATAGATAGATAAATGGATAGGTAGGTGTGTGGGTGTGTGTGTGTGAGAAAGAGAGAGAGAGATACATCGATAGATTCATAGATACATAGGTGTGTGTGTGTGTGTGTGTGTGTGTGTGTGTGTGTGTGAGAGAGAGAGAGAGAGACAGAAAGAAATCCATATAGATAGATAGATAGATAGATAGATAGATAGATAGATAGATAGATAGATAGATAGATAGATAGATAGATAGATAGATAGATAGATGGATATGTATACACACAGACTCACACATACTATATTCATAAAATTCATAGTGATCATTTGAAAGGAAGTGAAAAATATTTACACCCAGTTTATCGCACAGCACCTCACACACACGTTCACACACTCATTCACCCTCTGGCTGCAAGAAGTGATCTAAAGGGTTCCAAGCACCATTCACAAAAATGGCCAGTCCTTGTTCGCTTAGAACTTGAGTCTTTTAAAACAAAAGAGCACAGATAAACAAACTTTTGCAATCTTAGATCAGAGATCAGTTAGATCAGTTGTATTTTAATAAACCGATGCCGGTAGGTTACAACAAGGATTAGAATGAGTTTCTCGACCTATGATTGCATTGATGTCCATCTTTGTAAAAATCTCTGAAAAGCCGAAATAACTCCATTAATGGATTTAATGGATTTAATTTTGTTCCCCAACTCAACAAATCACACAATGCATTCACTGACGTAAACGTTGCCATTAAAGAGACGTTATTAACTTAATAATGTATGTGTTTTGTGTGGCAGAATACTCAGAATAATCAATCCAAATAACCATTTTTTGTAAGAAGGAAATTATATCTGAGCAGGAAATGACTGAATTTTCCATGTTTTTTTTCCTCTGACTTGTTTTTCTTTCTCCTAGCGAGGTTTCAGCAATATTTTATATATATATATATATATATATATATAGATAGATAGATAGATAGATAGATTTGTTTGTATATATCATGTATAGCAGCCGTGCAGCAGATGGGAAATGGATGACTAATGTATTGAGCTGTGCTTTAGAGATCAGTAACCAATAAGTGATAAAACTGCTGTATTTATGCAGCCATTCTAATCGTCCACCTTGTCAATGCAAATTAATAAACAACACTAATACTATTTAATTGTAAGAGTGAAACAAACGCATGACTCAATAGTTATAGCTAGAATGAGCTTTGGCTGTCTAACGGTAAAGCTTCTACGCTAGGCGAAGGAAGGTTGTGACGACGGCTGAGGAACCTCAAGTGCTCGGGCTTATGTTTATGTATTCTGTGTCTTTTTGGATAGAGCTCCAAATAAACATGTAAAGAACCAACAATGACATTTACCGACATTTGGTCCCAAAACATATTGAAATGTACTGATGATTTAAATACATGGGATATTCTTCACTATGCTTTTAGGTAAAAATAAAGCAACCTCCCCAAACAGTGCACAGTACTGTGATAAGTGTCTGATTTTATTTGTACCCAAAAAAATCCATATAGTACTTTGTGGATTTTGTCAGCAAGTATCATCTCTCCATTCACACAATACACTTAAACCATACACTGTGCACTCGGCTACATACTATATAGATTTTTTTGTAAAATATCATTATCTCAGGGCAGCACGGTGGCGCGTTGCCGCCACACAGATCCCTGGTTCGATCCTGAGCTCAGGTTCCTGTCTGCGTGGAGGGTCGCATTTACTCAGAGTCTCTGTGTGGGTTTCTATGCTCTCCAGTTTCCCTCAGCCTCCCAAAAACATTGTTATGAAGATGAATGGATCAATCATTTAAACTGAATGCTTCACTTTTGAACCGAATAGAAAGTAGACACATGACCAGGTTGGCGTGTCATTTAAAGCATGCTTTTTTGCACACAATTTATAAAAAAAAAAACTAGAAAAGATGAATGAAGGTTATCTTGTAAAGGCTGCATTCACTGAATGCTGGAACTATTACCTCACTCTGCTAGGCAAACATACAAACATACAACTTATACTAACATTGCCTTGACGTTAGACATATCAACCATCTTAAAACTACATTAAAGCATGGTGTAAGCACTGGACAGAAGACGTGGGAGGAATGACTACTGGCTACAGCTCAGTTTTATGATGGGAAGTCTGTCCCACACAGATGTTACTTCATTTATCAGGCATCTGGATGGCAGTAAATCAATTTCTTCCCTTCCAACATGCCACATGTGCTCGATTTATACAAGGCATGCCATTTTTGATGAAGGATTGTAGTGAAAACTTTTCTGCCCTGGCTGAAAACCCACTGACAACTTGCATTAAAGGCTTCATAAACTTCATAGATGCTGACACCCTCCTGCGGCTTTTTTTGTACCCCTTTGTAATTGGTATAAAATGACTGTAGTCTGGTTAACAGACTGGTTAATTAATTGCCCTGTAATGTGAGAAAGACGCTGTTCTCCAGAGAGGTCTTTCTCAGATGTACTATCTTTTATTATTATTATTATTATTATTATTATTATTATTATTATTATTAGATAATTGTAATAATTAAATGTCAAAAAAAATTATTATAACTTCAAAATGTATTATATTATTTATATAATTTAACAACTGCATTGCCAACATCACGTTAGACTTGTTATAGGTATGTGTATGACTTATTTACAGGCTATTTAAATGAAAATATATTTTTAATCATTATAATAATTAGAATATTTAATTCATAATAATAATAATAATAATAATAATAATAATAATAATAATAATAATAATAATAATAATAATAATATAGTAAAATAGTCTTCACGTGGAGAACAAACGACAAATCTAGATGACCGACAAACCACAAATTGTTACAACACACGGGATATGTAGTCCTATTAGTAACACTTGTTATTCATTAGAACGCCGTAAAAACTACAACTCCCAGAATCCTTCACTGATCCGTGCACCGCCTACACAGACTGTGAGTACATGCTATCTGCTTGTCAATGTGTAGAGATTTCTGCACTCCGTGTCACAATTACACCATTTCTAAGATTTCTTTAAGAGCTTTTAAAAAAATACTTTCGCCAACATGAATTGGCGTTTTAACAACTTTATAAACATTGATTAAAGATAGAATAAGAGACAGCTTCACTTCCGGTATATAAAGCTAATGCCGTTAGCATCAGTGCTATCACGTTAGAATGAGTGGGACTGATGCTAACAACATTAGCTTTAGGTGAAGCCCAAATCTATTCGTTTTAGTTAAATAGTGTACTATGTAGGGTGCACAAGTCAGTCCAGACCGAGAATAGTGCACTTATTTAGACAGTAAGTGCATTTAGGACTTAGCAGTGTAGCAAATCTTCCTTACTGGTCATAATTAAAAGGGAATAAGTTAATAAATCTGCTTAAATGATATTTATTTACACTTGGTTAAGTGTAATAGTTTATGTAGATTTTATTCCACTTTTAATGCTCTGTTGATGATTAGTATGTATAATTCATCCTGAAGTCCACCTGTATTGTTATTATTTTTTAATTAAGGCTGCACTCATTTAGGAGTGTTTGTGCTTTTGCCCTTCTCAGTGTGAAGGTTTATGCCCCTACAGTGAAGATCCAGAAAATGTTTTTTTGTTTAAGGAGATGGTGGTTAGGCATTGGTCAAATGTCGCCAGATTAATTAGCATATTCATTAATGCACAAAGTAATTTGCATATTTAGTGAGTCATTTACATTTCAAAATATGAATATGTGACAAGAAAATGGATGAATTGTCTGAATAGAAGGGCTTTGTCAGAATGGCTACAGTGCTGATCGGCGTATTCAGTGATTGGTCTTTGGGAACTGTGGTGAACAGTGATTGGTTGTTAACATCTGTGTAATAAGTGGTTGGTCATTGGGAACAGTGGTGAACAGTGATTGGTTGTTAACATCAGCGCAGTCAGTGGTTGGTCATTGGGAACAGTGGTGAACAGTGATTGGTTGTTAACATCAGTGTAATAAGTGGTTGGTCATTGGGAACAGTTGTGAACAGTGATTGGGTTTTAACATCAGTGTAATCAGTGATTGGCCATTTGGAACAATAAAATCACTGATTAGTCGTTGGGAACAATGGCTCCCACACCGTCATGCTGGTGGTGAGTCAACTGAAGCTGTTCTCAAATCAAAACCCACAGCTCTGACGTGAGCTGGAGAAATGTACAAAGTGCAGCTGTACGCAAAAGATTCGCAATGCAATGATACCCAGAGCTCACAAAGTTGACAGTAATAACTAGAAGTTGATAAAAATCACTTAATGACTAATTTGCATATTTATGATATCAACGCGATCATTTGCATATCAGAAAGTGGTATATATAAACGAGGAAGATTTTGAGTTTTATCAGAATAAAACATGGATTTATGACTTATGTCTTGGGGAAAGAAGTCATCTTTAGTCATGACACCAAGCTGATTGACATAATATTTTTAATCCACACCAAACTGTGGCTGAGAGGAGTGATAGCACATGGATGATTGGAGTATGCTGAACATATGCAGATGGCGAACACCACCTCAAGCCTAGACGGTTATTGCAGTTTATACTATTTACCTGGCTCGAAGCAAAAACGCTGAAGTGACAGGAATCAGATGCACATATGAATGCAAAGTACATACGGCAGGAATGAAGCGTGGTGTGTATGTTCTTCACGGCCGTGTTTGGCTGTAATGAGTGTGACCAAATCGGATATCGATCCAGTATTTCAGGACAGCACGACCCTCCAGTAGCAATGAGGGCACAGTCCTACTGATGTGTTTGCTGTTCTAGTTTGCTGAACTAAGTTAATGATGTTCTAGATGTAGGCTACAACCGCTTTAAATATAGACTACTACATCACTTAGGGTGCTTTCACACATTGTAGCTTTTTATCAGTTTTGGTTCCTTTTCACACCACACTGATCGCTCTGTTCCGCAGTTGAAACGAGCCAAAATGCAGTCATGTGATAACATCCACATCACTCATTGGCCACATGTCTTTGAGCGTATTTCCTAAACTGCTTCTCGATTGGTCAGAATAAACGTGTGGGAAATTTCAACAAAACTCTGGAAGTAAACAAAAAGAGGAAAATACAGCATACAGTACACCATGGCGAGACGACTCCACGCTGCGATTATGTTTGTGGTTGTAATCTACTACATAGCTTGTATACAGCATTCTATGCAAAGTCTTAATTTTCAGAACGAAGCGCGGATGCGGCTTGAAAATATAATTTTAATGCACTGCAAACGGCGAAGACGCATCGGAGGACACCTCAGGAGGCGGCGAGCATTACTTTTGCGAAACTGTGACATGCTCATCTAACGAAAATATTGCCAACGACCCACTACGGCAGCTGGTTTAGTCCAAAATGCGCAAAACTTTTTGCAGTAAGGTCTATTCGATCTCGGATCCTGTTCTCACCACAAACGAACCGTACCAGAGTTCGTTTGAAAGCGTACCGAGACCAGGTCTTCAAGGAGGTCTCGGTACGCTTGTTTGGTCTGCTTTTGGTGCGCACCAGAGTTCGAGTGCTGCATTCTCACCTGCCCAAACGAACCGCACCAAATGAGCAATCGAACTCTGGTACGATTCAACCGAACTAAACAAGGCAGGTGTGACAGCACCCTAAGAGTAGAATTCCTTTCACAGCCCATTATAGCCACAATTTAGCTTAAAATACATTCATTAAAACGTCAAAACCTCACATTATATTTTGTAGTAACGTGTTACCCGTTTTAACATTTCACACTTGAAACAACACCTTCCACGAGCCATTTGTGAGAAGTTCCCTATTTCTCGAACGCATTCCCAAAGGAAACAGGAAGTTGCATCATCCAAATTTCCTGACGATCACAGAGACAAAAACAAGAGTCGATTCTTAAAATCTCTTTTCTCATTATTATTAATAGATCAGATAGATTGATAGTATAAAACTGATAACCGGATTATAGCCTGAAATTAAAAATACATCTGAAGTAAATCATTAGAAGGTCCTTAATGCCAGCATGCGGTTAGCAGGAATGCTAGCTAAAAACACTTTTGCTAATTCTTTGCTAAAACAAAAACCCTGTTGTGCATTAAAAAGCATGTTGCCACATGACACCAAAAAAATGGTTAAGCACACACAAAAAAACAAGGATAAATGGTCGACCCAAAGGCAACGTTTCTATGTTTATACCTATATTTTTATATGAATACACGTAAGAATCTTGCGAACAAAGTGCCAGTCAGTTTGTTACAGATAAGGGCTCCTAGAAGAGGAAAAGGAAATATAAAACAGCAACATTGTGCTTCTCGATCACATGATATTTGGAAGCATGCTCACATCTCTGCTGTTTCAGAACGTTGGTGTTTAACACTAGGGATATTCCACGGTGTGCTGCAGAGCTGGAGTCTAGCCTTCATGTGATTCCCCTGCACTCAGTGACATGTTGTATCTGTACTCAACTTCTTCCTGTTTCTTCCATTACCTCAGCAAATCAGTCAGTTCAACACGTGTGTCTTGTGCATTAAAGAGACTAAAAAAACAACAGTTTCCCAATTCTCAGCTCGATCGAAATTACACATTATCTACATTTAAATCAAAAACGGGCGACTCTCTGTATATTGATTACTTCTTAAAGCAGCATGATAAGTCTGATTAAAAGCAGAAAGAAAGATATCGGTGTTATTTCATCGTCCGATTCAATCCATTACGTTTTTATTTCTTTAGCGCTTTTAACGACGGACATTGTCTCAAAGCAGAACAAAAAGTTTCATATACAAAGATTAATATTATACCAAAGTTCAAGATTAATGTTAGATTTATATTTAAATGTGTTTGTATTTATCCCTAATGAACAAGCCTGAGGTGACTGAGGTGACTGTGGTGAGGAGAAACACCCTTAGCTGGAAGAAGAAGAAACCTCGAGAGGAATCAGACACAAAAGTGAACCTCATTCTCATTCGGGTGATTCACCAGGTGAAAACCGCCAATAAACATTTACCCCGATACCAAAAAAAGATAATAAACCATCAGCTTTACTTACTTCTTAAATCCATTCACTACGTAGCTCCAGTACAAATCTTACACGTCCTACACGTACATGACGATCGAGCACGTCATCAAAGGAATTTAATTACATTTCTTATCATTTCTTCAAATTACGTACAGCACATTACCGCGAGAAACGACTTTTAACGAAGACTTTGTACTACTTTTTAATACATACAGTAATTGGAAACATACTGAACGTTGCTCAAAAGCTCGTAGCTACTATATAATGACGAGTTATAGAAGGGAAATGATTTATTATCTCGCCGGCTTCTTTTCTGAGTTCGGTTCCTCTCAAGGATTCTTCCTCAGAGAGTTTTTCAATCACGACCATCATCCCCGTCCCGTTCAACATAAGTGCTCAGTATATAAACGAACATTTAATATGTGATATTCTATTAAACACGTATGTTTATGGCAACGTCCGTATTTACGTCTCGTTCCAAATAAATCATTTCTGTTCTTTTTTTCCTTAAGAAAAATAAAGCAGTGTATAAAAAGTACCTGCTGTGATTTTAAATATTTTTTTTTAAATTAGGTTTAGCGAGTTCAAACTTCGGAGTAAAGCAGAGCCTTGTGATTAAAGGAATACCATTACACATTGAGAGACATAATTAGTAATTTGTAACAGATGACTTTCTTTGGCTTAATGCCCCAAAATTGGTCATGCATAATAAAAAGAGGTTAGGTATAAAGCAGGAAATGAAATCCTTGTTAATAAATAAACCCACGTCCAGTTCCCAGTTGAATTGCGCACAATTTTTTAAGCCTTAAAGCAGCTCCCGAAAAGACGAAAACGCGCAAATGAATAAAACTATATATATTTTTTAACAAAAATAAAACCTAGCCTATTTGCAGTCTGTGTACACATGTATATATGGGTATCAGAGTGAAACGTCTTTGCTCGCTCTCGACATGCTGACTAATACACTCTGACTTCATTTCGCCGTTTCCCCTCTGCACCGGCCATCGCCGTCTTAAAGGCCGTTCCATTACTTTAGCTCAAGCGATGTTTGACCGGCTGCAGGCCCGAGGGAACGCGTCTACGCTGCTATAGAGTTCAGCTTCAGAACTCACACCCAAAACGTAATGTTGTATTAAACGTGGTGTATTAAAGCTCGTGGGTGCAAAAATGAAACATGACTTTATGCTGTTAAAGGAAAATAATCAGAAACGGGAGTCGGAAAACGTACACAATGCGTTTTATTTATCTAGGATGTGATGCTAGCTTACTAACGAACCATGTATCTATCTTACTCATTTAAATAGCTTTAACCACACAGAATTACCTACTGTGCCAAAATCGATGCCGTTGCAAGTGACAACATTGTAAATAAAGTCCCATTTCTGTACTATTTCTTATTCCCTGTCTATCATATACTGTATAACAACTCTAAGGTTTTTATATGATAAGGTATGATGTAATAATACTAAGAAAGGCTCGTTTTATTCTGATTCCTGTTAGATCGTCGAACACTGGGGAGGACCGTGAAGTGTTTTATTTCTCTTATACCACAGCAAATAGGCAATCATTAGAAGAATGAAATGTACATGTAAAGCTGCAATGTTGTACAATGGATATAGCTTTGCATGTAAATTTCATGTTTCTAATGATTGCCTATTTTCTGTGGTATAAGAGGAATAAAACACTTCACGATCATGTCGTACAATAGATATAGCTTTACCTCCGATTCAAGAAAAGTACTGACGCTGGAGATTTCCTTCAATTTCCAAAAATGCTAAATAAACATCTTAATAAACTTCCCTCCATTTTTAAATTTGGTTGTGTGAAGCAACCAATGTGCAAGTACCAGCGTAGCGTCGGCGAGTTCTACAGAAACCACCATATATTTTAGACATAGCGCAATATTATACATGCTGCAGTTCTAGATAATGGACAAGAAACTTCTGACCAATCAGAATTAAGCTTTCAAGTGCACTGTCACTATACGATTGTAGCTGCAACTTAAAGCGAAGACAAAACCTTTATTTTGTCACATAGACTTTACAGCATAGTGAAATTATTTTCTTTGCATATTCCACCTTTTGGAGGTTGGGTTCAGAGCGCAGAGTCCACTGGAGAAGTGAGGAGTAGGGGCCTTGGTCAAGGGCCCACCAGTAACAGTGCAGGGGCTCGAACCTTCTTCCTACAATCAACAACCCAGAGATTTAACCAACTGGGTGATCATTCACTTTCCAGCATTTAGCAGACACCCTTATCTCATTTTATATAACTGAGCAACTGAGGGTTAAGGGCTTTGCTCAGGGGCCCAGCAGTGGCAGCCTGGTGGATGTGGGAATCGAACTCACGACCTTCCGATTGGTGGTCCAGGTATGAAACTTGGACAATCCTGTTTCTGTTGTTCGGAGACAGAAATAAAAGCTCTGTTTAAGTAGAATTAAGGTAATAAAAATAGTTTATTCTCTCAGAACAATATGAATGTTAAGTTCATGTTGAATTAGTCACATGGCTGCACTTTGACCAAACGGCCAGCATTTCGAGAACTGTTTAAACACTCCGTCCTTCTCCATTGTGTCCATCGCCAACAATCTGCTTTTGTATCCGACCGCACGGGACCAGATTTAATCCATGTATAGGTGTAAACAGTGAAATAACTGGAATGAGGCTCAATTCAATAAATGTAGCTCGCTATATAGAGCGAAATCATCCGCCGGTCGACCTTGCTGAGCATTTTCGCTGCACAGACACAGAAACAAGTGAATAGGAGCTGATATACTGTAATAGGAACGTATGAATGGCACTCGAACAAAAGCAACAATATGAGCGCTATTGTTATTACGCTAGCTTGGTGGAATCAGTCAGAAAATCATTGTTCCCGCTAATGGAAACGGTAATTACCTTTAATGCACAGCAGTGCAGGCTGGAGCATGTAAATCCTTTCGTCGTGCAAAAGGTTGGGACCCTGCAGTGAATAGCACTTTTTAAAAGCCTTAAATAAAAAAACAAAACAAAAAAAATAAACTGTTACCTGTGGACAAAGACACCCCCCCTTCACACCCACCCACCCACCCACCCACCCACCCACCCACCCACACACACACACACACACACACACACACACACACACACACACACACACACCTTAATTTACAAATGTATGCTTTGCTTTAGATGATGATCAGGCATGTTTAGCATCAGTGACCAGAGGGCGGTGATGTGTGTGTGTGTGTGTGTGTGTGTATGTGTGGGTGTGTATATATGTATATGCTTGTGTGTCCCAGTCCAGCTGCATTTTTAATTAGAGCAACACGATTAGATATATTTTAATTATCTCCAACACAGTGGTGCTGTTGAGAGATGTCACATGGCTCCTCCTTTTTAATGTCTACCATCTGTCTACTTTAAAAAAAAAAATTGTAAAAAAAAAAGGAAGAGGGAGAAAAATCATCACTCACTCACACACACACACACACACACACACACACACACACACACACACAAAGGAACAAACAAAAGGGACAACACACCTTTCACATCTGCTTCTCCGTTCACTTTTGTACATCCGCCCTCTTCCGCATACCTGAGCTCACAGAAGCCTGTAATTGGCTAGCGTAGCTGTGATTGACAGGCGAGACAGAGCACGTCATCTACCCATCCATCCATCCAGACAGCACAACTAATTTCTCTCCCTTGTCTCCCCACCATGTCCTGAGTGCTATTATTCAAAATTACAATCTCCTAGTGCTTTTACTCGAACCATCACTCTTTTGCTTTTAAGCTCTTTCCCCAGTCTTACATTGATGTTCCTCTGTACCGTACAGTATATAGTGTTTTCTTTCCTCCCCTTAAAGTCTTATAACCTCATTCAGGACTCGTGTCAGGTGGCGGGAAATAAGTCAAGTTTACGAACACAGCCTTAAATAATGTATATTTATATGCCGTTGTTTTCCTCCTGTGCCGTTGCAACAAGCAGACACTTTTACTCTTCCTTGACAGAAACAGCATCCCGTAGGCTTAAGCTTAAGTCACGTCTCCCCGAAGAGAGAGAGCGCGCGCACGCGTGTGTAATTTTCTGAGTCGCGCACCTCCACTGCTCATAACCGTACGTGCAAATTTGTCGACAGAGATGCATAATGCAGGAGCGCCGCCATCAATTATGCAGCATTTATTCATACCACAGCAATACCTAATTGATTTGATTCTCTTTGCTTCATGTATTATTGAGCAGACGGGTCCCCGCGTGTGTTTCTTCTCTGCCTCTGGATGTTGCCATCGGCCACAGAGTATTAAAGAGACGCTTGAAATTCTAAAACTCGCAGCTCGAAATTGCCCTTTTTGGCCGTGATCATGAATTACAGATATGTGAGGTTAGACTGGTGGATACTGAGCTTTATTGAGCATTCAAAAGCTTCAGCAGCAAAATGTTTGTGTTGCTGCGACGCATTAAAGGGCATCGCTTGAATAAAGTATACAGTGTCTATGCCGCATACAGATGATCAGCCACGACTGATATATCTTTATTCGGGGCCAAATATGAACACTTTAAAAAGGGAGGAAACTATGAGGCGAAATCGGTAGGGGAAAAAACCCCCCAAAAGACGTCACATCAGGAGTGAGAAAGAAAAAGAGAGTTCAGTATGTTTTTGCTGCAGTGCATTTTTTTTTACACTTATAATTTACATGTATGTATCTAATTGCCTTAAGAATGAATAGTTTTATTGATTACCTACTTATTTACTTACCGGCGTGATTGCATTCTGTTTTCTTGCTTTCTTGCTTATTTATTTATTTGTTTGTTTGTTTGTTTGTTTATTCTCGTTTTAGAATTTTCCACCATAAAAACAAACACATTTTTAGTCAAAAAAGAAAAAAGTTGTGTATTTAAGGAAGTAAAACAGAGTAGATTCATTTGTTTGTTTGTTTGTTTGTTTGTTTGTTTTTATTTTTTATTCTTGTTTTAGAATTTTCCACCATAAAAACAAACAAACAGATTTGTAGTGAAAAAGAAAAAAGTTGTGTATTTAAGGAAGTAAAACTAGTAGTTTTTAAAAAAAGAGTAGTTTATCTATCTATCTATCTATCTATCTATCTATCTATCTATCTATCTATCTATCTATCTATCTATCTATCTATCTATCTATCTATCTATCATTTTTACACCTTTTTCACTATGAAAATATTCAAAGAGCTTTTTATTAAAAAGTGTATCTCAAGACGTAAAATAAAATAATTTGTTTCTTTTTTAAATTAATGAATGAATTTATTTTTTTAATTTCTAGCATTTTCACACCTTTTAAACTATAAAAAAAATTCAAACAGATTTTTGTTAAAAACAGAAAAGTTGTTTATTTTAGGAAGTAAAATAGATTTTATTTATTTATTTATTTATTTATTCATTCATTCATTCATTCATTCATTCATGTTTTTTAATTTTTACACCTTTTTCACTATGAAAAAATTCAAAAAGATTTTTATTTAAAAAAAGTTTATCTCAAGACGTAAAATAAAACAATTTATTTATTTATTTATTTGTTTGTTTATTTATATATATTTATTTATTTACGTTCTAGCATTTTCCCACTATATAAAAAAAATTCCAACAGATTTTCATTAAAAACGGAAAAATCGTGTATCTCGAGAAGTGACACAGAATAAAGTTTTGAACACACACAGTCGTGCCATTTTCTCTTGTTTAAATTCATTTTAAGCTCCAGGCCAGTTCTACCCCATCAGTCATATAAAAGTAGCTCGTTCTAGTCTTACGTAATAATTTAGCTATTTCTTTTATTTTATTAGTGATCTTTTCTTGTCAAATCTCCCAGGCCTCTTTATCCCGAGCAAAGTGATTGGTCTTATCCTTTATGTGCCGTTCAGGACGAGACACCTTGGTCTGAAAGCTGCTTTTAGGACTGACGGGCCAGGATATAAACCACAGGTCACTTTCCCTCATCACAGTTTTAAAGCTTCTTTCCTTCCAAAGGGCCCAAGAGGACAAGAAGAGGGCTTTTTTTTTTTTACCTTGACCTTTAAAGGTGAACGGCCAGCACGGCGCTTCCTTTCTTCGCCTGTGGCCTGTGTGTGTGTGTGTGTGTGTGTGTGTGTGTGTGCACTGCAGTGCAGTGTCCCGTACCTCCGATTCTGTCTCACAGGCTGAATATCAAAATGTTCCTTTTCTTTTTTTTTCCTTTTCCCCTATTCGCCGAGATGCTGATTTGAGCCCCGCAGGTTTCGAGAGAGAAAGATGGATGGACGAGAAGAGAGGAAAGGGAGAAAGGAAAAGCGTGTATAAATGAGAGAGTGTAATAACAGCGCTTTCTTTCCAAAGTGTCTACTGTGGGATTTTTTTTTATTTTATTTTCATCATCCCCGCACCGCAGCCTACGGTAAGCGTCAGACAACACGTTTAACATCCACCTTAATAAATTCACTTATCAGCATCCAGCTCCTTTTCTGTGTGGGCTGAAAATTATACCTCAGAGGTAGCATGCAATTAAGAAAATCACAGCTAGTTTTCAGTTCGTTACAGTTGCTGTATAATTACTCAATCGCATCTGTTCGGCCTAATAGGTGGTGTAGGGATGGACCTAAAGTGAGCATCACGACTGGCTTGTTTACTCGGGGGTCAGTAACGGTTGCTTGTGTGAGTCATCGCATGCTAGTCACCAACAATGCGTGTTTGTTATGATGCCATCTCGGCATGAGGCAAGATGTCCATGGCAGAGCTACAAAGGCGAGCGACTCGGGCTCGCCTGCCTGCTGTCCGAGGGCCGTTTATTTTCTCCTAATCCCGTTCGATACAAAGGAGCTCCAGTCGCGCCGACAGACTCGGAGATGGAAAAAGAATTTTTATTGTGTCGCCGAACGTATCTGATGGACACGCCGAAACGGATTACCGATTCCATCAGGACTTCAGGATGTGCAGGAAAACCGACGGAAGTCCAACGTTTTCGGCTTATGTCGACGCCCCAGGGGATGAGAAAGATTTAGGCTCGGATCAGGCAATCCTTTAAACCAGACCCAACTGCTCTGAATTTATGGGATAGTCAGAATTTATGGGTCCCCTTTTCAGCTTAGTGGCATGTGCGCATCTGCTAAATTTTTTTTTTATATATATATATCTTTATTTCTTTCTTTTCTTTTCTTTTTAATACGAGACTATATGCCAATATTTCTCATATTTACTTAAAGCTGAGCCGTTTATTTTTAAGATCTCTTTTTTATATGATACAATTAAAAATATCAAAAGCTAGTTGGTCTGTAAATGTTTGTCTCTTATTTTAAACACGTCAGTCCGCAGGAAGTCTGGAAGGTCATGGGTTCGAACACCAGGTCCACCAAGCTGCCACTAATGGGCCCCGGAGCAAGGCCCTTAACCCTCTGTTGCTCATTCGGAAGTCACTCTGGATAAGGGTGTCTGCTAAATGCCATAAATGTAAACGTACGTCATAAAAAACGACAAAAAACGCGAAGAGCTTCGAACGTTCAGGACTTTTGGACGGACATCTCATCCCTCCTTCTTCATTTTCTAGAAATTTCCACTAACGTTAATTCCGGCTCAAACGGCCCTTGCAGGATCTCGTGAGCTCATTCGGTACAGTAAGAACAGATCAGACACGATTCACTATATTATATTAAAAAAACGTCATGAAAGTGTAGCATGGTATTAAACCTCCCGTTGGGGTTCTTCCTAAAATCTCAGCCATAATCTAAAAACAAACGAACTGCATTTCTTCTCGTAGTCTTTGTGCATGAAGTATAACTATAAAGGGATAAAGTGTATGTGTCACGTTTATACCGGAATTCATTATTGTTGGGACTGTGTTACCCGTCAGCCCCGGCACACCTGAGACACTTGTTCGCACTTCTATTAAAAAGAATAACGAGTGATTAAAAAAAAAAAAAAAAAAAACGTTAAAATTGCTAGTACTTAGGCTAACCTGAAATCCCGCCCGACTCTGTGTCTCTGCGTCTCCGTCTCCTCGGGACCGACGCTCTAAACACTCTGAGGCTGTTTTGCCTCTCATGCCTCCTCTCGGCCTTATCCCTTTTACATGCCAGTGCTGGCGAGCTGATATATTATCATATTTGTGCGTTATCTCTTGTAGCTGGTGGGTGTGAATGCCACGCTGAGCAATGATTAGAAATATCAGCCTTTGCAAAATGCCACATTTCTGTATATCACGCTAAGAACGGAACCAGGGGCAATAAACGCGACGAAGCCTGTCTAATTAAATTCCTTCACATGTTCCCATTACTTATTCGGTATCAGGAGGAGGAAACTGAGGAGAAAAAAAAAAAGACACGGATTGTATTATTATTATTAATACATTAATTAAATTGTAATGTAAAGATGGCGTGACTAAATTGGGTTGAGGGTTTAGTGGAGGTTTATTGCCTTTCTTTTGCTTGGGTGAGTAAGCAGTGAGTGGTGATGTGGATCGGCCAGTGTGTGTGTGTGTGTGTGTGTGTGTGTGTGTGTGTGTGTATCAACACTGAATTGTTCATGATCTAATTTTTAGTTTGGCTATAATACTTTCTCCAGCTCTTAACTCGATAGGATTTATTTAGAATAAGATTTAACGCGCCTTAAACACAGCCATGTTTTTTTTTTACGCTAAGCCGTAGCACGTTTACCCGAAGTATTTCCAGCCACAGCTTTCGCCACCGTAAGATCCTTCGTTCGCCTTTCGCAGCGAGGAGGTTACGCGATCGTAAAGATCGACATCCTGTCACGCTTTAAGAGTAGCTTAGAAGAAAATAAAGATACGCTACGCCTCTTGTTCACAATTCAAGCCAATCTTAGCGGCGGCTAAACTCTGCCGCGTGAGATGACAGGGTGTCACAACGGTTCACCTGCAATCCCAACCTGAATATCTCACTGGATTTATTCGGATTTTATAATAACACCATGAAAAGTCACCCCTGCTTTTGTCCCGGCAGTCTTACACGCTGAAATTGCGTATTGTGGATAATGGAGTTGAACTCGTGTAGCACTTTTCTTTTCCAATCTTGTATAGAAGAATAGAAAAGTGACACATAGACTACGAACAATTGAAGTCTAGACCCTCCTTTTTTTTAACGCGAATCAGATCCATCCTCATGGAACCCGGTGTATAATTAGCCCGTGTTTAGGGGCCGTGTTCTAACGACGATCTGTCTGTTTTCTTAAGGATGCCCACAGAGCTTTAATATCCACATGCGATAGGTCTATTCATCAGTTTAATAAAGATCTAACCTTTTACAACACCGGAAGTATCTTCATGATGGACGGTGATGTATTAATCCACGTTAAGTGGAACATTGCTCACAGCGCTGGAAGTCCTACACCGGCCGCCTTCATATGTTACCGGTACAAGGGCGGCGCTTCTGTGGCTTCTGAGTGTTTGTGCTTTAAAAGTAATGAATAGCATTTAGAGCTGACGACGGTCCATAAGCGACGGTGTGGGGTCGTGGTGACGTGGCACAAACCTGTGTTTTATCTAAACGGACAAAACAGAAGGCGCACAAATATAGACATAAAGGGCGTAAAATGGTTTACAGTCTAGTTTCAGCAGGCACAAGACCAGCTCTTTAAAGTTGAAGGAGGTTTTGTGTGTCTTGTCAGCATCGTTGTCAGCATCAGCTGTTGTGAAATATGGATTTGCTGGTGGTTCACACACGCACACACACACACACACACACACACACACACACACACACACACACACACACTACACTATACTACACGCATACACAGACACACGTACATACACACACACACACTATGCTAGAAGTGCACACACACAGTACACACACACACACACACACACACACACACTACACTACACTACACGCATACACAGACACACGTACATACACACACTATGCTAGAAGTGCACACACACAGTACACACACACACACACACACACACACACACACACAGACTACACACACTACACTACACACACAGACACAGGTACACACAGACTAAACACACACACACGCTACACTACCCGCACACACACAGTACACACAGACCACACACACTAAACTACACACACAGACAACACACACTGCACTACACACACACTACACACACTACACAGTACACAGACTACACATACTATACGCACACACAGTATGTACAGGCTACACACACTATGCTACACACAGTACACAGAATATACACACACAGACTACACACACACACCACACACACTCTGTGTTGAGAGTACACACTGTGCTGAGAATAACACACCACCTAAGTAATGTCTGTTCAGATGTAGCTGTATGCCGTCGGTCCTTTCCATTAATTTACAAAATCATGCAGTACTGATTGGTCCATTCTGAACAAAGCCACACCCCCTAGTTATTAAAGGGCGTGCACAGAAACCACCGTAACCTTTTTATCACTACCTAAAAATCGTTCTCACTTCATATATTTAAGTAGTAAATTTTATATCGAGTGAAAGATCATTTCTTCTAATTTCTGAAAGATTTATCTTTGATTTTTCTCCCCCCCCACACACATAGGGGGTGTGTAGACTTTTGATATCCACTGTATGTGCACTTTTATTAGTTTTTTGACCTCGGATATAAAAAACACTTTGACATAGTGATGATGTTCTGAACCATTTTTTAGACTCATCTCCTGCCTTTATTTATATGTTTAATAAATAAACATTCGGTTGCCAAGTCACGCCACGGCGTATTTTGATGTCGGCCTAAATAAATAAACAAACAAACAAACAAACAAACAAACAAATAAATAAATAAATAAATAAATAAATAAATAAATAAATAGCTTCGTGTTGGGCTATTCAGGTCCTTAATTAGATGTGACTTTTTTTAGGAATTATTTTATTATTTTTTCTATGCACATTCTGGATGGACTATAATGCCTGGTTGCCAGTTGGATCTGGTCCTCGTGTGTGTGTGTGTGTGTGTGTGTGTGTGTGTGTGTGTGTGTGTGTGTGTGTGTGTGTGTGTGTGTGTGTGTGTGATGATCATGTCCCTAGAGCTAGGTGAGGCCCAAATGAAAAGCATGCTACCAAAAGAGCTCCTAGATTTGAGTTTAGCTCTCCGTGCACCGGGGTAAGGGTTACATGTTTCTGCAGCTTGTTCGCCTGTGGGCTTGGACACAGAAAGTACAAATATTTCACAAAGAATCAATAATGTTCTACCACATTCTAACCTTGGAAACTACTTTGAAACTATCTTTTTTTATTGTATTGTATTGTATTGTATTGTATTTATTTATTTATTCATTCATTTTCTACCGCTTATCCGAACTACTCTGGTCACGGGGAGCCTGTGCCTATCTCAGGCGTCATTGGGCATCGAGGCAGGATACACCCTGGACGGAGTGCCAACCCATCACAGGGCACACACACACTCTCATTCACTCACACACACACACACTATGGACAATTTTCCAGAGATCAACCTACCATGCATGTCTTTGGACCGGGGGAGGAAACCGGAGTACCCGGAGGAAACCCTCGAGGCACGGGGAGAACATGCAAACTCCACACACACAAGGCGGAGGCGAGAATCGAACCCCCGACCCTGGAGGTGTGAGGCGAACGTGCTAACCACTAAGCCACTGTGCCCCCCCATTTATTTATTTATTTGTTTGTTTGTTTATTTATTTATTTTTAGGTCGCATAGAAACGACTTTTTCAACACGAAACGACATCGTGCGCATCGTGGTAGAAGTAAGTGAATAGGAAAGGATGATGCGCAGTAAGTTTATTCATTCGGTGAAACGTAAACCCGCGAAACACTTCGTGTCTTGTCGCCGATTCGTGAAGTCGTATATTTTTTTTGTCCTTTTTCACTTCTTCCCACGCTCCCGTTCTCTGTCCTCTTTCCGTCACTTTAATCAGCCCTTTTTAATTACTGACACCCTCGGAGTCACCCTCCGTTCGCTCACTCGTCACCTTTGGGAGATGGAGCCATGGAGCAGGAGACAGAAAAGGAAAACGAGGTCCTGTCTTTCCCACGGGTGTTGAAACAGGCCTGGTAATAGCTGGAACATGACGCCAGGCACTCTGCTGGATTGCCAGCTTGCATCTCCTATAATGCCTGCTGGGTCTCTTCTCAGCACTGTCTTGATAAATGGATTTATTTTTTTTCCCCCCTAGACTCTTAAGACGAATGGTCGTGCGAGGACACGTGGACTTCTGTTCCAGCACATCCTAGGTCAAAGCCACTGAGCTGTAACACATCTACATGGTCTACATGCATAATACTACTGAGAGAAAGCACACAGTCGCACACAGGAGGTCTCTCGTGGTCGCTACAAATATACGGCGAGTTTTAGGCGTCATAACGAAGCCCGAATTATCCTGACCTCCGACGTCCTCGCATTTTGATGCATTGACGTCGCTTTGCTTTGTTATTAGTAAGTTAGTAAGAACGCAGTAAAAGTTAATCATCTAGAGTTACTGGTGCTCATTAGCGTCTTTCTCTAACCTACAGTGCTGTGGTACACTGCACACAATACACACACACACACACATACACACACACACTACACACACATACAGTACACACTACACACATTACACACACTTACACTACACACACATACACTACACACACTACACACATACAATACACTACACACATTACACGCACACATTACACACACTACAGACACATACACTACACACACTACACACACATACACTACACACATTACACGCACACATTACACACACTACAGACACATACACTACACACACTACACACACATACACTACACACATTACACGCACACATTACACACACTACAGACACATACACTACACACACTACACACATACAATACACTACACACATTACACGCACACATTACACACACTACACACACATACACTACACACACTACACACATACAATACACTACACACACTACACACATACAATACACTACACACATTACACGCACACATTACACACACTACACACACATACACTACACACACTACACACATACAATACACTACACACATTACACGCACACATTACACACACTACACACACATACACTACACACACTACACACATACAATACACTACACACACTACACACATACAATACACTACACACATTACACGCACACATTACACACACTACACACACATACACTACACACACTACACACATACAATACACTACACACATTACACGCACACATTACACACACTACACACACATACACTACACACACTACACACACATACACTACACACATTACACGCACACATTACACACACTACACACATACAATACACTACACACACTACACACATACAATACACTGCACACATTACACACACTACACACACATACACTACACACACTACACACATACAATACACTACACACATTACACGCACACATTACACACACTACACACACATACACTACACACACTACACACATACAATACACTACACACATTACACGCACACATTACACACACTACACACACATACACTACACACACTACACACATACAATACACTACACACATTACACGCACACATTACACACACTACACACACACATACACTACACACAACACACATACAATACACTACACACATTACACGCACACACTACACACACAGTACACACACATACAGTACACACAATACACACACACACTACACACACATACAGTACACACAATACACACACACACTACACACACATACACTACACACACTACACACATACAATACACTACACACATTACACGCACCCATTACACACACTACACACACATACACTACACACAACACACATACAATACACTACACACATTACACGCACACACTACACACACAGTACACACACATACAGTACACACAATACACACACACACACTACACACACATACACTACACACATTACACGCACACATTACACACACTACACACACATACACTACACACATTGCACACACTTACACTACACACATTACACACACATACACTCTACACACACACACACTACACACACATACACATTACACACACTACACACATACACTACACACATTACACACACTTACACTACACACACTACACACATACACTACACACATTACACACACTTACACTACACACACAGTACACACATACACACACTACACACATTAGACGCACACACTACACACACTACACACACATACACTACACACATACAATACACTACACACATTACACGCACACATTACACACACTACACACACATACACTACACACACTACACACACATACACTACACTCATTACACGCACACATTACACACACTACAGACACATACACTACACACACTACACACATACACTACACACACTACACACACATACACTACACACACTACACACACATACACTACACACACATACAGTACACACACTACACACACATACACTACACACACTACACACACATACACTACACACACTACACACACATACACTACACACACTACACACACACACTACACACACATACACTACACACACTACACACACATACACTACACACATTACACGCACACATTACACACACTACACACACATACACTACACACACATACACTACACACATTACACGCACACACTACACACACACATACACTACACACACTACACACACATACACTACACACATTACACACACACATTACACACACTACACACACACACATACACCACACACACTACACACACATACACTACACACATTACATGCACACATTACACACACTACACACACACATACACTACACACTACACACATACACTACACACTACACACATACACTACACACATTACACGCACACATTACACACACTACACACACATACACTACACACACTACACACACATACACTACACACAATACACGCACACATTACACACACTACACACACATACACTACACACATTACACGCACACACTACACACACTACACACACACACATACACTACACACACTACACACACATACACTACACACATTACACACACACATACACTACACACACTACACACATACACTACACACATTACACGCACACATTACACACACTACACACACACATACATCACACACACTACACACACATACACTACACACATTACATGCACACATTACACACACTACACACACATACACTACACACTACACACATACACTACACACATTACACGCACACATTACACACACTACACACACATACACTACACACACATACACTACACACAATACACGCACACATTACACACACTACACACACACTACACACATACACTACACACATTACACACACTTACACTACACACACAGTACACACATACTCACACTACACACACATACACTACACACATTACACGCACACACTACACACACATACACTACACACATTACACGCACACATTACACACACTACAGACACATACACTATACACACATACACTACACACATTACACGCACACACTACACACACATACACTACACACATTACACGCACACATTACACACACTACAGACACATACACTATACACACATACACTACACACATTACGCGCACACATTACACACACTACACATACAATACACTACACAAACATACATTTTTATATCAGCCACATCTTCATCCTCATTTTTTGGTGTGCATTCAACGAACTGCGATCATTTCAGCTCTTTTATTACTGATATGCAAATAAACTACTGACTGATTCAGTCTTGTGTCCAAACTACTTGCATTACTTGATTATCATCCTTGGCTGCTTTTCAGATCATGACAGTTGTACAGAGTGGTTATATGACTTACCATAGACTTCCTGCCAGCTCAAACCAGCTAAGCTGTGTACAGTACATTTGTTCCTCTTAATGTGGTCAGTGAGTGTATGTACATCCCTGCATCGATCACTTTAATACCCTCTCATTATATACAAATCCCTATGTTTGACTATCGTGCAGCAACTTATTTATATTTATATATGTTTATTTATCTATTTATTTACATCTTTATTTATACCTTTATATTATACATCATTTATTTATTTATATTATACATCATTTACAATTCTTAAAATTGTGAATCGCACCGTAAGAATTGCTGTAATTTCACTGTACTCGGTATAGTGATAAGAAAAGAATCTTGAATCTTAAAAGAGTCGACTCTCTCGAATCCATGCACTGGATACCAGCCGCAAACACAGCAGAGGGATTGAATATACCATCCAGATGTTTCAGTTTATGGGCAGATAACGGTCTTTTATTTTGAATTATTTTAAAACCGAACACGCTTCCGTCTGTGCGGAACCAATCAGATGAATCGATTGACGAAATAATGGATTCATTCATCGTCTTACTAAAAACTGACTCTGCTTAAAGATCCTTTTTCTGCTAAAGATCTCAGGAAAATAATAACGCAGTCAAAGGTCTTATTCGTATATATTTAGCACAAAGCTAACTTTGTTAGATCGTGCAAAACATTAGGCCAGTACGGTACATGCGATCCCATGCAAAAGTTTGCGCACCTCTTGCTGTTTGACTCTTTAACACGTCATATTTTTTAAACACGTTTGTCTAAAGAATTTAAAATATTGGAAAATTTACCATCTTTCTAGAACATACACGATTTGTTTGTTTATTTATTTTTTTGTTAATGTACGGTCTTAAATTTAAATTGATTGCTTTAATAGGTCTGAATCCAAGTCAGGTATCCACAAGTCCAGGGATTAATCGATATATCTGTGGCTAGATCTCAAACATCACCTAAGAATATTTATGAGCTAAGCATTGTGAGGAAGAGTGAGGAAAGGAAGAATAAAAAAAAGACCAATAGCTGGCCAGAAGAAACGTTTTCAGGCTGACTAAACCCAGTGAATTCCCTTTTCCGGTCCTTTTTTAGGTTCCCACGCCACAGCAGTCTGCGAACTTGTGCCTGCTGCTAATCAACTCGGCTGGGGCTCGTGAGGAGATCCGTCAGGTGAAGGTATGTGCGCTCATCGCATTGCTTTTAAATGCGATTGCTCAGGTGCATTGTTTTTCTTTTCTTTCTTTCTTTTAGACATTTTTGTTTTTACAAGAATTAGAAAATTGATTACAGACAGTACAAACAGAAAAATAGATCGTTTCGGTCCGTCTCTCCGTCTCTCTGTCCTTGCTGGTGTCTCACTCCAGATTTACTCCTTACATTTAAATTAGCATGCTCTCGAATGGCCATAACAAGAGAACGAAAAAATATATATGAAATATATATTCATATATATATAACATATGAAATAAAAAAAAATAAAAAAGCAGACAAGAATGGGGAGGAAAGACAAGAATATTCCAATTTTATTTCATTTTTATTCAGGGTTTCAATTATTTATTGAGTATAATTAGGATTAGATGTGTAATATAGCCCTGATCCTGAGAGACTTACAGAAATACTTGATTCTAATCCAAATCAAGTAAAAAAAAAAAACATTAAGCTCAAGCCCCTTTGGATAGGAACTGGTTTGTGTAAGTGCTCGGTAAAAAGAAGTAGGCTTTCAGTCAAGTTTATTCTACCACCATGGTACCAGGATAAGAGTGAAGTAGAACCGTAATAGAGGATCTGAGGGAGCGCAGAACTGCTGGTAGGTCTGTTTTCGGCTTCGTACGCAAGCATCGTACTGTACGTGGCGACCAGCTTCTCTTCTGTGGAGGGAAAAGGAAACTGAATGCACACTATGTCGTTGTACCCCTGATCTAAATTGTCGCAGACTCTCTGATGCTCTGAAGCTGCCACTGTTGGGCCCTTGAGCAAGGCCCTTAACCCTCACTGCACCAGGGGCGCTGTATCATAACTGACCCTGTCCTCTGACCCCAACCTCCAAATTTGGGATATGCAAAGAAAGCATTTCACTGTGCTGTAATGTCTAAGTGACAATAATGAACGTGATGAATGATTTCTCCTTCCTCTATATTTTCTTATTTTTTTCTCCTTTTCTGTACAAAATAATGCTTAAACAGTACACACTACGATAGCCAGTTGCCAGGGCTCTGTCTCGTCACGTGACGGATAGATCTCGTGTTTAATCTCATGTGAAAGTAGGATTTTGGAGATCAAACACACTTTGTCTGGATCTCTTTAGCTGAAAGATTGTGTAGTGTGTGAGCTTCATCTGTGGTTGTTCACATAGTGTGTGTTTATGTGTGTGTGTGTGTGTGTGTTTGTGTGTGTGCTGCAAAACAACAGATCAACAGGAAAAAAAAACATGTTTTGTTTGCTTATTTCTTATGGAGCGAGTGTGCTGGCACTGAATCCTGACCGACTGCAGCTTTGGATCATATGAAATGCTTTCGAACAGTCCGAATTTTTCAGGTTTTGTAATTCACTGGTGTTTGTTGCTAAGTCAAACACATTTACAGAGAATCGTGTTTGTTAATTGCGCCCCTTTATTTCTCCTGACTTGTCTGTTTTGACTGCACGTCCGATCATGTTTCGAAGCTGTTTAATTGGACTCGTACTCCCTCCTCGCCGCGTTGCCTTTATTAGTCCTGGCATTTGTAATTGCATGCTTAGTGGTAATTATAACCCGCGTCAACAATTTGCAGGCTTTAATAGGACGCCCGCTGAGCATGCGTGTGTTACGCTGGATGGCCGATCGTGGCCTCCTTGAGCGTTATTGGGTAATATTCCCACAGCAGGAAAGCGAGGCTCGGGCTACCGGCAACTCTTTTTCATTCACTCCTTTGCTTGGTGATGGCAGTGCTGCTTTACAAAGCTGTAGTATCTTAGTAACGGGTCATAATGTTCAGACAGAGAGAGAGAGAGAGAGAGAGAGAGAGAGAGAGAGACAGAGAGAGAGAGAGAGAGAGAGAGAGAGATGGATGACAGGTTGGAGCTCAGCGAGAGAGCGAGTTTGAGAAACCGAGGTTCTCGGAAAGAAAGAAAGAAAGAAAGAAAGAAAGAAAGAGAAAGAAAGAAAGGAAGAAAGAAAGAAAGAAAGAAAGAAAGAAAGAAAGAAAGAAAGAGAAAGAAATGATGGAGGAAAATTGTCCTGGTGTAATAAATGGAGCAATTCTCTGAACATGTGGGATTTTGGTGGAACCTTTAACCCTTTCACCTCCAGGATCCACGTAATGTACGTAATGTTTACGTAGCCTACGTAATGTATCGTCCTCATTACTTACCGGATAATATGTTTCAGGATGAATAATCGGATGTGTAGATGAGGTCACCTCTGATTTATATCATTTCTCCTAATGCTAATTTAAGTATATGATAATAGGGTTGATGTTCATCTGAATGGTAAAGCCGGTGTTTACAGCTGTTAAACATGACGCATGCCACTTGGGAGCTGTTGGCTAAATTCGTGCCAGTTGGATCTAATACGCATCTTGGGAATGTCTCAAATACGGCCTACAGATGGCTGGTTTGGACATAATTTCACTTTAGGATGTGGATTAATCATCTATTTTCATTTTTTTTCCTAGTGCCCTTGGCATGCACGTCTTGTGTAATGTTGTGTAATGGTGAGCTGCGATAATGATAAAGACTAGACTAAGACTATACTGTAATTTCTTAATGATTGGCACTTTTTTTTTTTTTTTAATTCAAAATAGGCCCAAGACATCTATACAGCTTTTATATGTTTTATATGCCTTCTGCACAAATGCGATCCAGGTGCCAATTCTTTTTTTTTTTTGTTTTTTTTTGAAGCTCAGCTTAAAGCAATCCCTGTTATTGCGCCATAGATTCTCAGTTGCAAAGCTGTCACTTTAACAGGTAACTTTGCCACTGTTTACTGCATCTGCAGGGGCACGGACGATCGCGTTACATAGAGCTTGCACTTTTCTTTCCCTGAATATAAATGTGAATTAGCACACAGAGACATTGTCACTGAAAAGTATTGGACATAAAACTGTTGGAGGTGTGAATCTAGACGCTGCAAAAGCTGCTTTATTGATATAAATATTTTTTAAAAAAAAAGAAAATTGCGTGTTGTTGTTGTTGTTTATTTTTATTTTTTTTAGGAGTGAGATGAAATGTAAGATGTTTTCATTTTCAAACGTTTCACACACCGTTCGCATTCTTCATTAGGTATGGTATCTGTTCTGTTTGAGGGAGTTAGCGGTGAGTAGACGGGCATTTGGTAGCCTAGTGGTTAAAGGTGCGGTCTCCGTTGTTTGAGAAATGTGTCGGCCGCAAAACAAAACAAAAACAAAACTAACGTGTAGCCAATGAGCAGAAAGGGGCGTGTATTGTCAGTATGGGCGGAGAGAGTGTTCAGTGCTCATGTGTGACATTAGCAGAAAGTGGTTTTAACATTGACATGGAGGATAAAAACAAAGAAAGCGAAGAAAGGCTTACGATAAGGCAAGAAGTAGGACGTGTTAATATAGGATCAGCTTTCCAGCGCTGGAGAGAACTGAACGTCTTCCTCGTGAAATGGAGCTAAACCTTTCACGGTACAACACACAGTACTACAAAAACACATTTGTATTACCATAGTATTACTCATTGAGTTCATTTATTGATAAAAATATACCCTCGGTCAGCTGCCCCAGCAGGTTCCGCCATAGTATAACCCTCCGTCTGGATTATACTAGGGTTATACTTATCTGGTGTATGAGTGAGGCGGAGCTATCAAAACAGCTGTGGGACCCATTTGGGTTAGGGGCGTGTTTGTTTTGGTGATTTCAAATGTCAACATTGGCTTTCAAACAAGGGAGACCCCACCTTTAAGGTGTTGGGCTACCAATCAGAAGGTTGTGAGTTCAATCCCAGGTCCATCAAGCTGCCACTGTTGGGCACTGTATGCTATAATAAACTAAATGGTAACTCAACCCTTTGTACCAGGGTTCCATTTTCAACCGGTATAAACAAATGAATGATTTTATGGCTCTAGTCTGATCGAAAATAAATCAGGACTCTTTTGGCTTTCAGTGTCAGACGTGTGTTTTTCCATCTGAGGTTATAACCATGTGTAATTACAGGTACTGTTTTAGTTGTTGACGATAACACCTTCAAATGTTAGACGTTTAAGGACAAGCACTTGGGGCATCTTGGAGAGCAGAAATGGGTTTGACATCAACTTTTACTTTGAAGATGGTCATAAAAGGTTTTTGCTGGTAATGCACATGTTTATCATCGCCATGGCAACCGTGTCAATGTCGGCTCGTCAAGCCGTCTACCTACATGTGTTTACATCCATTTTTATTGGTGGTAAGCCCGTGTAGCTAAGGGTAAGACTGTGACGAGTCAATTTACAGTAGCTGCTAAATTTGTACAGTTACTGGCCATTCTTTACTTTTACTTGCATTAAAAAACAATCAGCCAAAAAAACCCAAGATTAGGTATGTCACAGCTTTAGATATAAATATACTTGTTATAAAATCTGAATTTGAGTTATTCTGAGTTATTCTGTCATCCTGCCATCTCCTACTTTCCTCGTTCATCCTCATCCTCATCACTACATATGTCTTTTAGGTGGTCGAATCAATACAGTACGAAGTACATCGAACAAGACAAACTTGTGGCATAAAAGATGTACAACAGAGGCTGCTAAACTTGCCAGTTTTTGCAAAATAACCTGAAAGTATATCCACATTATGTTTTCGGAATCTTCTTTAGTGCTTCAAGCCATAACGAACCAGCGTGTTGTTATTTCAAGTAAACCAAATATGCAATAAGTCTATATTTAATATATCAAGTTCATTATTCTTTGGCTTATACGGTATGTTTAATGACCAAACATTTAATGTATGAAAGGTAACCCGACAAATTGGCTAGTGACTTCACAACATTATCATCCACAGCTGACTTTAAGCTGACAGACAGACAGACAGACAGACAGACAGACAGACAGACAGACAGATAGATAGATAGATAGATAGATAGATAGATAGATAGATAGATAGATAGATAGATAGATTATCGATCTTGAAGAAAATGTATATAAAAGCATATTTTTTGTTTTAACGGTCATAAAACGTGATAAAAATATTGTTAAAAATTGTGTAGATGCCATGATAACTTATGAAACACTACAGATTCTTAAGATCCCAAGTGTCTACTTTAATACGATCATCATATGAACCTCCACTGTGGAGTGTGACATGATGAAGACATTCAGTGGTGAACGTGGACACAACAGTGAGATATACTTTATACTGGAAAAGGTAAACGCTCCAGAGTGGTGTGGTGTTTGGTGTGGTGTTTGGTGTGGTGTTTGGCTTGCCGTTTAGCAGCCAAGTGTGATATATATTACGCTATACTTTACAGCGTGTCCTAGATGTAACATGGCAGTTAACATCGTTCACATCTCCACAGAAGAAAACGGTTTCGTTTCCTATTTTCCGCTTCGCATAACGTCACGACAGAGCTACAGGTTTAATCTAAGGTTTTTTGATTTAAATCACTTTTTTCCATCATCATTGGTGTCAGTTTTGAACTTCATTCCAGCTCAGAAGGTCCGACCTGATATCTTCTGACACTTCTCAGCTAGTTCCCTGCAGCTGAAATCGGTGTAGCAGGAGAAACGCAAATCGGCACAAAACTCAGTCGGAATCTCAGATGGAGAGACCTGGTGTGGATCCGACACACGTCAGAGTGAGATATTACAAAAGTGAGGACATTGTGTAAAGAAGACGCTCCTCATTTTGCTGTGGATCAGTGCTCCTGTGATGCATTACCTGTCCATAACCCCAACCGCATTGAAAACTCAACTACATAGTGGGGAGCTGGTTGCCAGAAACATATAGAACACTTCCTTTCCCTGGAGTCTCTTCTGAAATCGATTTGCTTGTCATTTTTTTTTCTTCTATATCGAGGTTGTTATTCAGAATAAAGGGGGGGAACGAAATAAAAGATATGTATGGTACGAGCAAGGAATAACCCGTTTCAGTGTGTTACACAACTTTTTTAAAAGGAAAAATCCCTCGGTACAGCAACAGTAACCGATTGGAAAAAACAACAACAACATCGACAACAACAAAAAAACACATTTCCTGTATTTCTTGTAGCCCTTGTTGGATTGGCAGCTTTATTGTGTTGGTCTGACTCATGGTTGCTGCATGCTCACTATTTTAACACTGCACTTTTTTTGTTCAGATCAGCTCGTCATATCTGGGGGAAAAAAAAAAAAAGAAAGGATTTTTGTAGGGCTAATAAAATTGAATTGAATGCAAATTCTCTATTATTCTCTATATATTTTTTGGGCCTTTTTACACCTGGTCACTTCATGTGTTGTCTCTGATCCGATACCTATCTGATTTGTTAAAACTGTTCCGTTTACATTAGGACACATAAATGCGTCTCGGCGAATTGGATATCGATCCGATCTTTCTACTCCCGCCCAGATATATTTTTCTATTTCTGGCGTGATGCATGACTCGTGAGTCACCTGCGAGTGACATACTTCCGTTTGGGAGGAGTTTAGAGCTGACGTATGTGGCTTGAACAACCACATACATTTACACCTGTCCAGTTTCATCTGAAACGCGTCCCAGACCTCCTCCTGAAGTGGTTGGAACGATCGGATTTATATCCGGCTCGAAAACGTTTCGGAGGGCATTTACACCTGGTCTTTTTACCATCGGATAGCTATCTCATCACAGAAAACGCAGGAAGTGACCAGGTGTAAAAAGCTTTTTTTGAATTTGAGCGTCAAATTGTTCGTTTTAAACGAAAACGTTTGTTTTTAGCTCTACGTTATCGAATGATATAAAATAGTTCTTCTCTGGTGTTCAGGTAGTCAGGTGCGATGAAAGTCTCTTATGAAATATGTAACGTAAATTTATAATGCTATATTTCTGTCAGGACCACTTTGTCAAACGAGAATTTATTAGATGATAGCATACAATTACTGTTGGCGGTCTGGTTCTGTCCTGGGCAGGAATCCACGCGCCCGTCCATACGCATGCATGGGCCGAGCGGGGAGAGCAGCAACTAGAAAATAGAATAGGCCTCCCCTATAACAGAACCATTAATCATGCATAGAGTTTTTATTTATTTTTTTGGCAAATAATAATTTAAATGGGAATTTAATTGGTCAGATACTGTAATATGGATGTCGTAACTGGATTGGTGCGTGTCGTGGACAGCTGATTAACAGCTGATGCACGCTTGACGACGTGGCCTGCCAGAACTAACGCGATGCTTGATGTGTATGAGATTCATGTCAATATTTAGTGAATTATATGGGAGACACCAGACAAAGGAAACAACAATTTTTTTTCCGTTTCAGCTAATAAAAATGAACAGAAATACCATTCAGGGATTTATGTTTTTAAATCCTGGTGATCTTTGAGCTGTGGTAGTTTGGCAGTAATGGGGCTTGAACTCTGGACCTCCGATCAACAACCCAGCTTTAACCGCTTGACCCTTTTACTTTTACAACATTTGTAGTTTTAAATATTCTTTCTTTTTAAAAAAAAATAAAAAATAAAAAATCCTACTGGAGAGAGAAGAGCGCTTGAAGAGCCAATGTATGATTTACACATTCGATTCATATTCCGAAGCCATTTGTCTCTTTTAATGCCTCTCTCTCTGTCAGTATTCAAACTACAGATTATGATTCTTGTCATTCTGTCTGAGATGGATGGTAATGGAAAGCAAGACATTTTTTTCTTCTCTTGATTATAGAATAGTCCTGTAAGGGAAGGACGGTAAGTTAAGTGTCAAGTGAAGAAACTGTCCAATCAAAACAGACTGAAAATACAATCGCCTGTTTCACGAGTGACAACTGACAAAAGTAAGTCCATCTCTGATCCATCACATCTGCAATTTATGCTAATCCGTACGAAGCGGCTTTTAGGAAACGATTAAAATCAGCAGTCTGTTTCAGTTCGTGTCTCGACATTAACGGATTATGAAACTGCAGGAAACTTTAGTTTATTTACTTTAGTTTTTTTCCCCAGTGATTCGTGATTCAGTGCAATTTTCTAGAAATAAAGTACAGTGATCAGCCACAACGTTAAAACCACTGGCAGGTGAAGCGAATGACTTCGGTTATCTCGTTACAGCGGCGCTTGTCAAGAGGTGGGATCAATTTTTCAGTCAGTGCTTGAAAAAGGAAAAATGGGCAAGCATAAGTATCTGTGAGACTTTGACCTGAGGTTGATTGTGATGGCTAGACGACTGGGTCAACGGCAGGTCTTGTGGGGTGTTCCCAGGATGCACTGGGTCTAAAGAAGGACTGGACAAACAAGTCTGATCTATCTAAATACGGTGACCCATACTCAGAACCCGTTCTCTGCATTTAACCCATCCAAAGTGCACACACACACAGTAAACACACACACACACACACACACACACACACACACACACACACACACACACACACACACACACGTGAACACACACCCGGAGCAGTGGGCAGCCATTTATGCTGCGGTGCCCAGGGAGCAGTTGGGGGGGTTTGGTGCCTTGCTCAAGGTCACCTCAGTCATGGTATTGCTGGCCCGAGACTCGAACCCACAACCTCAGGGTTAGGAGTCACACTCTCTAACCATTAGTCCAGGACTTCCCCACATCTGAGATTTGCTGCTAACATTTTGGTGCCAGATACAGTACCACAGCTCACCTTTCGAGGTTTTGTGGAGTCCATGCCGAAGGATCAGAGCTGTTTAGGTTCACTGTAGTGACGGAACACGCTTCTGTGTCTGGCAAACCGATGGACAAGTCTGGGTTTGGTGGTTGCCAGGAGAACGATACTTGTCTGACTCCATTGTGCCAAGTGAAAAGTTTGGTGAAGGGGGATTATGGTGTGGGGTTGGTTTTCAGGGCTTGGCCTTGGGCTTGGCTAATGCTTCGGCATTCCAAGACAATTTCATGCTCCTAACTTTGTGGTAACAGTTTGGGCATGACCCCTTCCTGTTACAACATAACTGCACATCAGTGCACAAAGCAAGGTCCATAAAGGCATGGATGAGATGGCGAGTTGTGCACAGGAACTTGAACTGGTCCTGACCTCAACCTGACAGAACACCTTTGGGATGAATTAGAGCTGAGACCGTGAGCCAGGCCTTATCGTCCGACATCAGTGCCCGATCTCACAAATGCGCTTCCCATAAACATGCTCCTAAACCTTGTGGAAAGCCTTCGCAGAAGAGCTGAAGCTGTTATAGCTGCAAAGGGTGGGACAATGTCATATTTAACCCTATGGGGTAAGAATGGGATGGCATTAAAATTCATGCGCACGTAAAGGCAGACATCTGAAAACTTTTCACAATATTAGTGTATCTTCTGGGGGCACGGTGGCTTAGTGGTTAGCACGTTCGCCTCACACCTCTAGGGTCGGGGTTCGGGTTTGCATGTTCTCCCCGTGCCTCGGGGGGTTTCCTAGGGGTACTCCGGTTTCCTCCCCCAGTCCAAAGACATGCATGGTAGGTTGATTGGCATCTCTGGAAAATTGTCCGTAGTGTGTGTGTGTGAGTGAATGAGAGTGTGTGTGCCCTGTGATGGGTTGGCACTCCGTCCAGGGTGTATCCTGCCTCGATGCCCGATGACGCCTGAGATAGGCACAGGCTCCCGGTGACCCGAGAAGTTTGGATAAGCGGTAGAAAATGAGCGAGTGAGAGAGTGATTGTAGTTTCTGAAGAGAGAAAGTTGAGAAGTTTGTACTTGGACATCCGGATGTTCCTCATTCACATAATTAGCTTTTTCTTGCATTTCCACATCCGGCTGCGCCACACCGTGACTGAGCGTTGAGCGTTGCCAGAACACATGTGGAGTTTAACCAAATATTACTTCGCTGATAACACCTTTAACCCTGGTATGGACTGGATGCTTGCAAGTACTTTGGGATAAAAGCATCTGGCAAATGAGTAAATGTGAAAATAATTGTTTATTAAGTAACAGCATGCCACTACTGAAACGTAATGGACAAATCTGCTTCAGTATAATGTATCTGACTGTAATGAGATTGCAGAGCTTTTATTGCAATGGGATCTTGATTAAGGTGGAAACTTTGTGTGTGTGTGTGTGTGTGTGTGTGTGTGTGTATGTGTGGACACATGACCCTTTTTTATCTAGCTGAAAAACAAGCCATCAATGAACTAACTTTATAATAACGGACATCAAAAAAAAAAAAATCTTCCAGAGCGAGTGATCGGCTTTTACACGCTTTCTTTCCCTTTTCCATCCTTCTCCTTCTGAAAGAATGTATTTGTATAGAAAATAATCATACTGTGAATGTGTAATCGGCAAGACTTGTCTCATTATCGCTCTGTCAATGTTCCAAATGTGACGAGACAGGACAAGTGAGAGAGAGAGAGAGAGAGAGAGAGAGAGAGAGAGAGAGGGTGTGTGTGTGTGTGATGAGAGGAACACCCTGAAGCAAACAGAGCTGTTGGCTCTGAGGCCCATCAGATGTGCGAGTTGGCGTCTCTGTAAATATCATTAGAGTTTGTGTGTGTGTGTGTGTGTGTGTGTGTGTGTGTGTGTGTATGTCTGAAACCCTCTCATGGCCTCCAGAGTGACTCGTTAGTATGTGGCTAGTGGATCGGCCCTCGCGCCTGTGCTCGGCTATCAGATAACGTTCTTCTTTTCTCCTATAATGCAAAGAAGAGGTGGGATCCAATATCTTGGCCTTATGTATCACTGCTGCTGTTAAAAATAGCAGCACTGTCCATGATAGGCCATATAAATCCCTTGAATGGAAAAAAAAGGTAATTGCTTCTACATGACTTGAGCTGACATCCTGGATGGGTTAAAAGAAAAAAGAAACAAATGAATATCAAGGTGCCCCTGCGTGTCTGCTCAACAGTTCAGCATGTTGACACACTTCCCTCTAAAAGGTTTAGCTCGTACCAGAGCAGGACGTGAAATGACTCGAGTCTGGGTACGTTCTTTTGTCAGGATCGTTATCGCTGAGGGGAACCGAGGTTTAGGGAACACTCCAGGCTGCCGTTTAGTACCAATTATAGCTAAAAGTCTGTATGTTAAATGCACCCTATTGCTGGTTTTAGTGCAGACAGGAATTCTCCTCAGAAGTCCTGTTAAGAATAAAATAAAGGTCTTCTGTTTCAGGGGAGTCTTTTTAAAGACAAAACGCACTTGCTTGATTTTGTGTGAGTTTGTTGTATTTTTTTTTTTGGAATTGGCAAAATTGTAAGCACAAGTTTTTTTTTCAAACATCTTTTCAGCGGAGACACGTACTATAGGTGATTACTTTCTACGAGAGCTGTGCTCACGCTTGGCAAAAGTGAATCGAAGAGCAGACTTTGGAGTTTGTTTGATTTTGTGTCATGAAATCCTGAAATCCTGGACAGAAGCGAGTAATCACTCTTTACAACCGTGCTGAGCAGAAAAGCATCCCAGATTCCATCTCAAGCTCCACTGCTAAAGATCAGCGGGCAGTGGTGGTCCAACTGGTTAAGGCTCTGGGTTGTTGATCGGAGGATCGGGGTTCGAGTCCCACAGACAAGCTGCCACTGCTGGGCCCTTGAGCATATCGACTCTCGACCCTCCCTGCTCCAGGGGCGCTGTATAATAGCTGCCCCTGCACTCTGACCCCAACCTCCTCAGTTGGGGTATGTGAAGAAAAACATTCCGCTGTAATGTATATGTGGTGATAATAAAGGCTTCTATGCCCCCCGTCCTGTTCTGTTCCGTTCTGCTAAAAGCCCAGACCAGGAATCTTAGAACCAGGAACCAGGAACTTTAGCCAAGTGTGAATAAATAGATCCAAATAAATCCAAATCTAACATTTTATGGAGTTTTGAGAGCAATTTAAAAGCATTTTAAAACATCCCCGTTGGTCTTTTGAGGGTTTTTTTTTAATATAATATAATATAATATAATATAATATAATATAATATAATATAATATAATATAATAAGCAGTAAGTTTGGTGCTATTATTATAAAAAGGGAGAAAAATAAACAGGATGTTTTTTTAGCCGCAAAATTGATTTTAACTGCAAACATAAAAATGTGTGCGACGTGTCATGCTTTAATACAATTAAAAAACAAAAAGGTACACACGCGGTTCTATAAGGTATTTATCTAATCCCGACCGTATAAAGGTTTATTAAACAGATCGTCAGGATCCGAAAGAGAGTAGGACGTACTGTATGTTGGAGAGTAGGAAGCTTTGAGGAAGCAAAAACATCACGATAAAGCGAGTCGGCTGTAATTGGGATATATTGCTTTATGTGTTCCCCATTAAATAAATCTCAGCTCACTTCTCCGAATCCCCTGCCTGACTTCCTCAATGGAAATGACAAGATAGAGCAGGATTTAATTCGTAACATTTCCCCCTCTCTTTCTACTGGTAATTCCGAGATGATTGAACGCATAGATGATGCAATTAGGAAAATCAGCTACTGCAAGTAATTGATACAAGAGCGTCGAGCGAGAGCAGGACGAGATCCACCGCGAAAGTTTATTCGGTGGAAACTCTGCAGTATTCACGAGGGCCTTCGAGTTCTGCTGTGCTGTTGAAAATGTTTCGTCATGACAAATCTCATCACCGAACCCAATATGTCTGCCTGAACTTAGAGAGATTGAAATCTCGGTGGTGGATGTAGGAGTTGATGTTTGTGCTTTCTTTTCTGGAAATAATAGACATGCCCTCGACATGACACTTTGGATCGGGGATGGAGTTGCGCATGCAGCATCGCATCCTGCACAGTTTCACTGCTGTGTTTTGTTTGTGATGGAGAAACTCGCTGTGGGTTCTGGAGATTCGGCATGCCTGAGCGCCGGCTCTTTCATTTCACTCTCAGTTCTTTCTGAGAAAGGTAACGCAGCCGGCCACCTTGGCACGTAAACAGAGGAAAGAATCCTCTCCTGACTGAGGCTTTAGCAAAACCTCGGCGGCTTTTCCTGAGTGGCCATATTGTTGAGCTCTTTGATGTGGACGCTCTTTTATGATGCTCGCTTTGCTTCCTACCTGGAAAGGCACCCAGATGGAGGACGAGGAGAGGGTCGCTGGTATGCGTCCACATGCCATCTGTCCTATATCTCTCACACACATACACACACAGATATACACACACATGCCTTGGAGGTGAGAGCTTTGGTTACTATTTACTGTTTGTATGTATTTTATAATACCATTTTAAACCTAATCACACTTTTTTATATGCTATAACTAGGGAAACCTCATAACGATCCCTTAAACATATTCAGTCTTGGTTTTATTTCTTTTCTTTTCCGCTATTAATGTATTTATTTATTTATTTATTTATCTATCTATCTATCTATCTATCTATCTATCTATCTATCTATCTATCTATCTATCTGTCTGTCTGTCTGTCTGTCTGTCTGTCTGTCTGTCTGTCTGTCTGTCTGTCTGTCTGTCTGTCTGTCTGTCTATCTATCTATCTATCTATCTATCTATCTATCTATCTATCTATCTATCTATCTATCTATCTATCTGTTTATTTGTTTATTTATTTATACAAATTTGTAACACACCATTATTAAAATGATTATAATTTGTATATAATTTGTTATCAAGTGTTTATAAGAGCCATTTTGCAAATAATGTTAAATAAACGTTTAAATAAGAAGAAAACAAACAAACTAAAAAAAACAAACCCATCTGCACTTGAAGCGGTGTGTAATTTTATTTTCCCTCGGCTGCAAAAAAGTTCGAAATACACATTGATTTGGAATCTTACAACGAAAAACGCCTTTATTTTCATTCTTATGAATGATCAATTATTATTATATTATATATATATATATTCTATCATTATTATTTATTCATTATTATTTAATGAAGCACTCTATATACTGTCTACTTTTCCTAGCCTCCCACTCCACAGTAAAAAAAAAAAAAGCTATATAACTTTAAGCTATTTGTTATGGAAGTTAAACCCATAACTTTTGTCTCTCTTTCTTTATCTCTTACATCCTGTGCTAGTCTACTGTCTCTCGTTTGTGGTGCCAATTTGCACTAAAAACCCTCTTTAAACACTCAATTATCGACCGTCTGCTTCCTCCAGCTTATATTCAAACCAATGCTCACAATTAAAGAGCAACAGTAATTATGCAAAGTATAAAGAGAGCGGCCTTGCTCTTTCAGATTCCGTAATCAACACGAACAACTCCGTTTCCCTATAATCAATGTCCTTTGTCTGATGTTAATGCGAGTATTTAGTAACATGACTCAGGAAATGGACTCAAAGCTCAATACCTGTATGCCGGTGGTCCACAGTCAATATGAGCTCGGTTTCAAGCAGAGTAGTTTATAACTGTGGAAAATTTTTTTTATTATTTATTTATTTTTTAATAGCGGACGATTTTGGATCGGAGTCCGTCGCTGAGAAACGGTTCTCCTGATTGTCGATGACAGTGCTGTCTAATAGAGTTTATACATTACTGCGGATTTAAATGCAGGTGGCCAGGGCTGGGATGCATAAGCAGATTGGATGTGATGGAATTTATGAAAACATGGTTTTCTGAATGAAATCCACCACTTTACACTTTATTTAGTACCGCCTAGGAGTAGGAGCGGACCATCGGTTGAGGATCGGCGCTCCGGAAAGATCGAGGAAGCCTCACTTACAGTATGTTCTCGACCAAAGACGTTAGAGCTGCGTTCCGATCTGTGAGGTAATTCTAGCATGTGATGTATTTAAACATGTGAAAGGTTGTTTATTGTGGAATCGGATTTGAGGTCAGAAATTTAAGTATGACTGAATATCAGTGGAAAAAAATCAGCAATCTTCAGCATGACCTCACCTCTCCAGGGTCTGGGATTTGATCCTGTCAGAAGTTCTCGGAGTGTCTGTGTAGGCTTCCTCTGGGTTCTTCATGGTTTCGCCGACCAATACGCCAACCTTCCAACGACGTACTATTAGATGGATGTACGGATAGCTGTAGATTCCATTTTTCTTTTCTCATATTTTTTTCATTTTCCCCCAAATCCCTCCAATACACACTTAATAGCAGCGCAACAGGTTAATCCGTATAATCTCTTTCGGAATCACTGAATCAATAGAGAATAAGATTTTCATGTGATAGGTACTGAGTTATCTCTAAAATATATAGCCTAAAATACTTGAATATTAAAAACCGATTAAAAGCAACGTTCAGTGGCGGTAAACAGTGAATTTTGCGACAAGAATAAGCTGCGAACTAAAGAATTCAGTAAGATACAGTACATCGAGACAAGGAGAAGAGCAGCATCGGGTTAAAGTGGACGGGACGAAAGTGTGGCAGGATGCGCAAACCCGATGGGATTTTAGACAGTCACAAGTAGCAGCAAATAATGAATAAAGATAAGTAAACATAGCATTTGGAAAGACAGTCCCTTTTCACACGTACTCTCTGTGCTTGTTGAGAGAAGAGTCATGTTGTCTATGAAGTCCAAACGACAAGTACATGCGACTTCCCAGGCCACAGGATAAGGGTCTTCATATTCTGCTGGAAGAAACCATTGTTTGGATAAGTAAAGTCACGGTATAACTTCACGTGAAAATGGATTTATTTACACAGAATCTGACGTAAAGCATTTCCACATTTAAGTAGAGGCATAGAGTTAGTCTGTAATAGGAATAAAAAAAATGTTGGCAAATTGCTGCAATATAAGAGGAATAAAACAGTAAAAATCTAAAAATTTACGTAGATTTACGTTACGTAAAATTGAATAAAAAACGAAAAATTTACGATCATAGGAAAATACTCAACAGACTCCACTTTGGTTGCCAGATTTTTCCTGACTTAAAGCATCGATGACTGTTTTTTTTTTCAGCAGCAGAACGATAAAGCGAGGATACGATTACTTAAGTGATAAAATATTTGCTCGACTTCAGTCAATATGAAGAAATATTGCATGTAAAATCCATAGCATCGACCATACTGTACATACATTCTTTTCCCCCGATGGATGAAACTGATTTACTTCTCACTTCTGAGCTAAACCATTTGCAGCAATATAACTAGCGAGCTAACACTTTTTCCTTCTCTCTTTACACTCCAGGCCTTCTGTATTTCCCTAAAAATAAAATTGTATCGTATCTCTCCCATGGGTGTGAGATATTTCACAACAGCTTTCGTTGACAGTCTTTTCAAATAAAAACCTCCCCCCGAACGGTGAAATGTAAAACTCCATCATGCCTCGGAGTCGGTACAGTTTTCTCCTGGAGATGAAGTCGTCTCGTCACACAGCCTGTATACGTTCAGCACAAATATAATGTTCATGAGCAGCGTTGAATCATCTCCAGATGGTCGTTGCATCTCTGTTGCTTTTGAATCACTGAATAAGCTCCCAAGTTTAGCTCATTAAAGCAAGTGCAACACAGTCTCCATAAGGAGCACAGGAATTATACACGCAGATGGTCTCCAGCCATTAGCACGACTCTGCATTTCCAAACAGCGTTCGTGTTCTTTTTACTTCTTCTAGTGTGTGTACGTGTTGTTTTTCGCGACTGAAGGTCCGCTCGGTTAGAAAGTCGACGCTTCTTGCATTCATCCCGTCTATTTAAAGAAGGCTTCGTGTCTTGTATGACTATTATATATACATGAATAAGTAAAAAAAAAAAAAAAAAGACACCTCTTTAGCATCTATACAACATGAAGCATTTTTGCTACACCAAGGTGGCATGGACATCTCCGGGTTACCTGTCGGTTTGTAGAAATGGAAGTTTAAGGACCTCACTCGAGCACTCTGTCCCACTCTTTGTTCTATTTTGTTTTTCCTACTATTGTAGACGGCTAGTTTTGCTTGTTCTAGCAGAAAATTTAGCAGCTGGAACACATACTGTACCTGCAGCCAAAAATAAAATCTTTCATGGAAAATGGTTCATTAAAGCAGTCAGTTCTGTTGTTTGTGACTTTTGGGAAGAGCTTTACTCGTACATGATGGAAAGTCCAGGGTACAACGTTTTGCGGAATCCAGAAGGGCCCCTGTAACCTCGTCTAGTTTGGGAGACGGACGTAGGGCAGGAAAGGGATCTTCAGAAATCGGGTGTTTTTCTCCTGCGAACCAGACCTTCATCTGTAATTCCTCTGTGTCAGGACTCAGCCCGGACTTTTGGCCACGTGCCTTTTTTTTAATCTTCCTCGTCACGTGTCTGCCCTGCCTTCGTCTGCCCCTCCCTGTCTCCACACCTGATCCTTATTGTGTCATCGTGTCTTTTTATATTTAAGTGAGCCGCGTTGCCGAGTGCAGCGCGGAATCATTAGTTACGTTTACCCCTTCGTTATGTCGAGTCTTTATTAAGTGTCTTCATTTGTATTGCTTTAGTTATCGTCTTTTTGTCTTCGTCTTCATTATTTATTAAACCCCTTTCGTTTGAAGCTATCCTGCATACGGGTCTGTCTCCTTCCATCCTCGGTTGTGACACTCTGTCACTTCGCTGAAACTTGTGTGACTAATCAGGTGATGGCTCAAGTTCTAGTTTGTTGATCAGACGATTTCGGTTTAAGTCCCAGCACTGAAAAGCTGCCACGGTTGGGCCCTTGAGCAAGGCTCTTAACCCTCTCTGCTCCAGTGGTGCTGTATCACGGCTGACCCTGATATGTGAAGAAAGAATTGTGCTGTAATGTATATGTGACAAAATAAAGGCTTCTTCTTTTGTGAAGTTTGGTACTACTGTACTAAGCTCAATAGGTTACCTTGAGTAATAGAGTTCTAAAGTAGCTTAGTGAATCCAGGAAGGTAGCAGTCATCAGCCAGTAGACAGAATCTGTGGTCTCTGAACAGACCTCATAACGTAAGCGTATCGGTTTTACAAGGGTCTGTTAGAAAAAGTGACTTATTAAGATCCAGTCCATCTGTGCTGTTCAAAATGACTCATGTAACTGGTTCTCCAGTTAGAAACAGTAAGTCTATAAAGAAGTCTTTGCAGAAATTGCAGGCAAAGGCTGCTGTCCTGCTTTGAAGATGAATGAGTCCTTGTCCACCTTTTTCCTCTTGGGAAATACAGCACACTCTGTGGTACCTAGTGTAATTTGTCCCAGAAAAAAAAAATCTACCAGGATATCTTGATCATTTTTTCTGAAATTCACAGGGGGTTCAGACAAACCATTTACGCCACAATAAGGATGCCACTATTAGTTAATTGTTTAGAGCTATTCAAACCCATCTCCTCTATGACATATTTCGTCGCCGTCGGGCGCTGTCTCGTATCTCCAAAACCGTTATTTTTCAGGAAATTAAAAAATCTGCGTATTTTTTTTGAGTTATTAAACATTGTATCGTTAAAGTATTGTGTTATTATGCAATATAAGGTATAATAACACAATACTTTAACGTTATGAGAGAAAAAGGTGACTTTGGGAAAACGTTGTGTTAATGTTGGTACACAACAGTATATTGCTATCATATACTGTTGTGTACCAACATTAACACAACGTTTTCCCAAAGTCACCTTTTATCGGAGATACAAGTCGTGGCCTAATTGTTAGAGAGTCTGACTCGTAATCCTAAGGTTGTGGGTTCGGGTCTCGGGCCGGCCACGACTGAGGTGCCCTTGAGCAAGGCACCGAACCCCCAACTGCTCCCCGGGTGCCGCAGCATAAATGGCTGCCCACTGCTCTGGGTGTGTGTTCACTGTGTGTGTGTGTTCACTGCTGTGTGTGTGCACTTTGGATGGGGCAAATGCAGAGAACAAATTCTGAGTATGGGTCACCGTACTTAGCCGTATGTCACGTTACTTTCACTTCCAAGCTTTATGACTCGGGAGCAGGGAGATACGAGATTATGCTGTCATTGATAAGAACGGTACGGACACAGACGTCGCTGCTGCCATCGGTGTTCAGTAAAGTCTGCGGTCACGTTGAGCCTTTTGACAAGAGACAAGGCTTCAATAGTTAACCAAAGCTAATGACTTTAGTTACATACATCTTCCTAAACTCTATTTTAAAGGTTTAAGAGGAGCTATAATCTTGATCTCGTGGAGAAATATGCCGCAAAACTCTGCCGCGGAGTGAAGAAGAGGTGGAGTTACGAGAGTTCTCAGACAGAGAAGTTCGATTCAATTCAAGTTTATTTGTATAGCGCTTTTTACAATAGATATCGTCTCAAAGCAGCTTTACGGAACATAAACATAGAGCAGAAGATAAACATTGAAACAGGAGAAATATAAAGAATTAACAAAAAATAAAAACTCAAGATTATTATTAGATATCTATAGTTCGTAATGTGTATGTATTTATCCCCAATGAGCAAGTCTGAGGTGACTCAGGCAGCAGTGGTGAGGAAAAACTCCCTTGAATTTGGTAAAGGAAGAAACCTTGAGAGGAATCAGACTCAAAGGGGAACCTCATTCTCATATGGGTGACGCTGGAGGGTGTGATTATGAATATACAGTCTGACAAATGTTGTATTGGTGTAAGGTTCACATGGAGTTCACATCTCCTCTATAGTATCACAGAGTCCAACTGGAGCTGGTAGATCTGTAGATGTCTCAGGATTCTCACAAAGTCGGCCTCGTCTCAGTGGAGGTCCAAAATCTTCATCGCACGGAAGATGATCGGAGCCGGTACAACGTCTGAATGCCTCGGGATGGGTAAAAAGAGAGAAGCAGTAGAGAGGGATTAACATATCTGCTGTTCATAAAAAGAAAATGTGCAAGTCTGATGTAATGGGGCAGAATTTTATGGGATGTATTATGTGTACGCCTGACTAAAGAGAGTCCAATGGAAGTTTGGAAGAGATTTGCCCTCAAGCTATTTTCAAGCCTTTAGATTGGTTAATAACTTATAAAAATAACAGACCCACGTGATGACTGACCAATAGCATCGATATGTGAAAAAGTATGAAATTGACAAAATTTGGACATAGGAGGTTTCCTCCCGAAAAGCAACGATTTGGTACTAACCTTTCCCACCTTACCAATCGGCCCTTCACCTTACCACCTAGTTCTTCATCACATCAACCTGGTCGTATATAGGCATCATTTTGTTGGTCGCCAATTGGACGAATTTTTGTTGTTTGTTTGACACGCCTTTATCTCTGAAAGTCCCCGAGGTCGCAATTACGACCCTACATCGTTGCATTGTTGAATGTTTTCCAATAACAACATTGTGTTTTATTCCGTAATTGTTGGGTTGTGTGAATGATCTAATTTATCAAAACACTCACTCGGAATATCTAAATATCTATTTCTGGGTAGGATAAATAACACTTATTATCATGGTGTTTTGTCGTTTGCGCTCGTTGTGCGTAATTGCTGCGTGGTCCTGAATGGAGCTTTTGCGTAATTTGCCGTATGACTTCGCAATCGATCGTGTCTTGTTTACTAAACGCAACGCTACGCAACAATACAAACGCTGCCAGTGGCAAATTAAGGCCACATGTTCCTTGTTTCCAGTTGTGCTGTAACTTTGAGACAATTACACTTATTAAACCGTCGTCGGATATGCAGAGTTTTACTGGATAGAGCTCTTTGTGTCACGCCCGCACCTTGCACTAGATCAAATTAAGCAGATGTTCTTTTATCTGTGCGCTGATGCTGGTACTATCACGCTAATTAGCCACTAAATGCCTAAGTGACTTTGCTTCAACAAAAGTGTCACAATGCAGATGGAGAAACAAGTGTTTTGCGTTTCTCAGCTGCAGTTTCCTCTCATGTGCGTTCATCTGGCACGGGAGCTTCTCAGGCGGATGGTTTTAAAGTGGCTCGAAGAGCAATACGGCAAAATACGCCGGCATTATAGCTGTACTGTGTTCATCAGGGTTATGACTCTATAAACAAACAGAACACACAATGCAAGAGAGATTTGATTCATGGTTTCTATTTTTTTTTTATGTATATTTCTACTCTACTCGGCTTATAACACAAAGGAGAAATCAGTGGACTGTTAAAATGTCTTCCTGTCATGTTTTGCTTCTTTGTTCGTTTGTTATTATTATTATTATTATATTATTATTATTATTATTATTATTATTATTATTATATACTCTCCTTGTAACTTTTTCAAGCCTCGTCACATAATTGCCTTCTTGCTAAAACGTATCTTCAATTCTTACGAGTTCTGCAAGGCATCCGTCCATCACGTGACTTTAACGATGATCGTACGTTATGGGGAACGCAGGAGCGTAAAAACGTCTTTTGATAATTCGAAACAAACGTTCAAAAATACAAACTGATTAATAACATTTTTGGTAACTATCGTCATCGTTCTCCTTCGTATTTCTTCTTTTTCTTCTTCTGTTTTTTTCCTCCTTCTCCTCCTCCTATTCCTCCTTCTCTTCTTTCTCCTTCTCCTCCTCCTCCTTCATCTTCATCATCATTTCTTTGGGTTTTTTCCCATTCACCATCGATTTCTTTGGCTTTCTTTCTTGATCCTTCTATAGGTGGATTAGATTCTTCTTGTTCAAGCAACAGTTTCCATTCTTCACTCTGCCTCCAGTTTAGCCTCAGACTAAAAAGATCAAGTGGGGGATAAACACTTATGTAGCGTATTGTACGGTCAACTCTGGATTTCTTTGTGATTGTTACAAGGTTATGGGTTATGGTTTTTAGCATATGGTTTTATCTCATGAAGTGTTCTTTTCAGCACAGATGCCTTTGTAAATGTGTCCTAGCTGCCCTGTTGGACATATTGTACTCATGTCTGTTTTTTTTCCCACTTCGCTGTTTGCCTGCCATCAGCTCACAAAGGCGCTTTGTTGGGTTTCAAAATTGTTGCCTATTAAAAGTGCGCACTTGGACCACTTGCTCCTTTTTGTGTGGGCTGGCCAGCGAGCAAGGTCACCAGGCACATAAAGACAGATTATTGCTACAATCGTTGGCGAGCATAGGACGTGGTGGCTTAGCGAACTGTTTTACTATCTAATATCGGGGCGCCATAAAAAAAAAAAAGACACCTCGGATACGTTCCACCTCAGATAGATTCTGCTCGGTTGCAAGGTGACTCTCAGCACTGAGTTGAAAAACTTTGTCGAAGGAAAGAAAATTGGACAAAAAGCTAATCCAAAGCTCACTTCCTGGTTTGTGTGATGAGTCCGCTGGGCTGCGCTGCTGTGCTGACTTTGTGTTTAAGCTCAAAACTCCTGACATTTATATTTATTCATCTGAGAGATGCTTTTATTCAGAGTAACGTGCGGCTGAAGCAGGGTGGACTCCAGGAACACAGCAGACACAACCACAGAACATCAACCACTAAACTACTCCTGTCTGTTAACTACCACATCAACCTGGAGACTCTGGTGGTTAGTAAACTGGAGATAGATGGTGGTTATTAACCCAGAGAGACTGGCTGTTAGAAACCTGATGAGACTGGTGGTTAGGAAACTGGAGAGACAGGTGGTTATCAGCCTGGAGAGACTGGTGGATATTTACCTGGAGAGACTGGTGGTTATTTACCTGGAGAGGCTGGTGGTTATTAACCTGGAGAGACTGGTGGTTATTAAGCTAGAGAGACGGGTGGTTATTAACCTGGAGAGACTGGAAGTTATTTACCTGGAGAGACTGGTGGTTATCAGCCTGGAGAGATTGGTGGTTATCAGTCTGGAGATATTGTTGGTTATTAACCCAGAGAGACTGGTGGTTATTAAATTGGAGAGACTGGTGGTTATTAAGCTAGAGAGACTGGTGGTTATCAGCCTGGAGAGACTGGCGGTTATTTACTTGGATAGACTGGTGGTTATTAAACTGGAGAGACTGGTGGTTATCAGTCTGGAGATATTGTTGGTTATTAACCCAGAGAGACTGGTGGTTATTAAACTGGAGAGACTGATGGTTATTTACCTGGATAGACTGGTGGTTAGTAAACTGGAGAGACTGGTGGTTATCAGTCTGGAGATATTGTTGGTTATTAACCCAGAGAGACTGGTGGTTATTAAACTGGAGAGACTGATGGTTATTTACCTGGATAGACTGGTGGTTAGTAAACTGGAGAGACTGGTGGTTATCAGTCTGGAGATATTGTTGGTTATTAACCCAGAGAGACTGGTGGTTATTAAACTGGAGAGACTGATGGTTATTTACCTGGATAGACTGGTGGTTAGTAAACTGGAGAGACTGGTGGTTATCAGTCTGGAGATATTGTTGGTTATTAACCCAGAGAGACTGGTGGTTATTAAACTGGAGAGACTGGTGGTTATTAGAGACTGGTGGTTATCAGTCTGGAGATATTGTTGGTTATTAACCCAGAGAGACTGGTGGTTATTAAACTGGAGAGACTGGTGGTTATTTACCTGGCGAGACTGGTGGTTATTTACCTGGAGAGACTGGTGGATATCAGTCTGGAGATATTGTTGGTTATTAACCCAGAGAGACTGGTGGTTATTAAACTGGAGAGACTGGTGGTTATTTACCTGGCGAGACTGGTGGTTATTTACCTGGAGAGACTGGTGGATATCAGTCTGGAGATATTGTTGGTTATTAACCCAGAGAGACTGGTGGTTATTAAACTGGAGAGACTGGATTTCAGTAACCTGGGTTTTCTTTTGCCTGTCTACCACTTTGCATGTTATTGTTTGTTTTTATTCCCTTTCTCTTCTTCTGATATCAGATTCATCTGTAATAATCAAGGGCACGAAATGAAGCCTCTTACGTCCCTTATTACTACATCATCATCATCATCATCATCATCATCATCATCATCATCATCATCATCATTACAGCCATCATCATTCACATAATCATTTTCTTCTTTGCCTTTTGCTTATTTCTGGTTCTGTTCCTTTTTTGTCTACATAATTTACATTTACAGCATTTGGCAGACTTCTTCTTCTTCTAAAACACCACCACCACCACCACCACCACCATCATCATCATCATCATCATCATCATCATCATCATCATCATCATCATCAACATTTACGTTTATAGCATTTGGCAGATGTCCTTATCCAGAGCGACTGACAATTTATCTAATTTTATACAACTGAGCAATTGAGGGTTAGGGGCCTTGCTCAGGGGCCCAGCAGTGGCAGATTCTTGTACCTAGGATTTGAACTTGCAACCATGCATTTGGTTTTCCAACACCTCAAACACTAGGCAACCATCATCATCATCATCATCATCATCATCATCATCATCATCATCATCATCATCCACTTCTTCTTCTTCTTCTTGTTTTCCCTTAAGCTTTTGAATATGATTGTTTGTTCCGGTTTGTCCAGCGATTACACTCCACTATAATCATTAGACGTACACATTTGCACTTGGGGCTAATTGCACTGTCATCCTGAGTTAAATAGAACATAACTGTTGTTCATTGTAATCGATTGCGTCCTGTTTGCCAGCCCGAATGAACACGCCGTCCGCCTTAGCCGTAAATTTAAGCCGACATGCCGTTTATTTACACTTCTCCCATGCCTTCTGAGACCATGACACTTATTTCATTTTACTTAGTAGCCTTTCGCTTAGGATCCGAGGAGCGTTTCACAAACAGCTCTCACATTACACTAAGCTGTGTGTAATCTTACGTAGTCTAGCATTGTGTACTAGTATAAACGTCTACGTGGCGAAATAGTGAAGCAAGAGCTGGAGGATTTTCTTTTGTGAGATTTAACAGTGAATCCATGTTTGGGGAGGGAAAAAAAATGCAGCAATTTCAATATACATGAAATCACTGGTCAGGGTTTTGTGTGAATGTGTTAGCATTTAGCATGTGTTCAGGAGACTGAAACAAGAAACAAGGAAACAGGAAAATAAGGGGAAAAAACTGCAACACTGTGTTTATACCTAGTCTCTCTCTCTCTCTCTCTCTCTCTCTCTCTCTCTCTCTCTCTCTCTCTCTCTCCCCCCCCAACATTGTTGCCAATCTAGAGTCTGTGGTTTATGTAAATCACAGGAATCAGGCAGGCTGGAGAATCGTCGATTCAGCTTTTCCACCTTTTCAAACCTGTGTTGAGTTAGATGTTAACAATGCAGCTGTGCTCTCTTTCTCTCTCTCTCTCTCCTTCAGACACTCACACACTCTTAATACCTCATAAGTCCTACCACTGAGAGCCAGCAGAGGGAGGAAACAAACCTTTGGCTATAGTAAGATGCTTTTATTATATATTAATAGATCATGGTATAAATTCATTCGAAACCATTTCTTCTGAATCTGTTCATTAAACACGTTGGTTTGGATTTGAATTAGTTTTGGTCTTCTGAGGAAAATAGCTAATTGTTTTAGTCATTTGCTTATTGCTTTTTGTCTAGTATTCATAAAGCGAATGATAAAATAAAACCTACTTACTGGTTTATGTATTTGTTAATGTTCATATGCTGCATATATACTAACTCCTGTTAGTATATCTATATATACTTTATACTAAATATGAACAAAAGGTCGTCATTGTAAGCATAAAATCCCCAAACTGACTCATAGGAATAAGAAGAAATGTCAGCATTCGCTCCAAAAAAAAAAGAATCGCAGGATTACCCGAAAGCAGCAGGACTAACAATTAGTTACACAATAAACTCCTCTGCTGACAAAGAAGCACAACGATACACAACAGAAGTCTTTTATGGAAAACTTGAAATACTCTTTAGCTAAGATATATAAGGACTGATATCTTTAACATTATATATATAATTTTTATTTTGTACTGCCATGATACTTCAAGCATGATCATAGGCTACCTAGTGGACTCCAAAAACCCTTATACAGCACATCAGATAAAATGAACAGTCTTTAGTTGAAGTGATCATCCATTTATGAGTTACATCAATGATTACAAGCTACTTATATTTCTATGTGGAGTTGTTTAACATAGTGAGGATCCATAGTTTTTGAGGTGCATCGTGATTTTTTTTTTCTAGTGCACTAGAAGGATTTTTTCAATGAGAGACAGACAGACAGACAGACAGACAGACAGGTTTGACTACTGAAGTAAGGAGCCGACTGATACATACTTACTTTGTTGGGCTGGAGGTTATTTTGGGTATACATTTATTTAATTTATTGTGATGTGAAGTGGACATCCTGCGAGATTTTCTCTTAGACATTTGTAAGAAAAGAGTGAATTCAGGCAATCAACAGCTTGTCAGAAATCATCGTAGCTTTTAAACATCCCTTAGGATAAGATATGAATCTAGTCAAACACACCAGTTTTAGCTAGTTAGTAGTATTTAATTTAATTTAATTTAATTTAATTTTATATATATATATATATATATATATATATATATATATATATATATATATATATATAATTTTATTTATTTATTTGCTATTTATTTATTTATTTATTTTTTAACACCTATCAATACTACAGTGTCAGGAAATTTTTCTCTTCTTATTATTTGTTTTGTGAAAATTCATTGTCCATCCCTATTTTGTGGAACATTCCATTTCATCTCGCCTTAGTGCCATGTCCTGAAAGGCCTCAAGCCTAGAGAGGTTTGTGTTTATCCACTTTCACACACCAAATTTAGCATATTAAAGCCTTGGTAATTAGCTGATTAATTGAATTAGGTGTGTTAAATGAGGTATAGTGCTGAACTCTGCAGTATTCAGTGCTCTGTATATTTCCTCCTTCAGGAATGAACTAAGGAGCTGAAATGACAAAGCATTGTCCATGAGACCTTTTTGTTGCGGACTTAAGAAATTGTACGACTTATCGGGATACAATTCCTGACCATTTTTCAGCTGTGAGATCCCGGTGAGGTAGCTTTATACATGTGCGCTAACGAAAAGGTTTTGCTAACTGTTTGCGGATGTGCATAATGCAGTCGACGGTAGGATTCAGACCTTGTAGCTCGTGCTATAGTTACAACATCTAAACAGAACCGCCTACCAAATGTAAGCATTTACTAAAGGCAATAATGGGTTCGATTTATTTTCATTTCCACTCATAAATGCTGAGGGTTAACATAAGAGCGTCAGCCTTCGCCAGTTATATGTGGATATGCAACTAATTCATTTCTAATGTAACTACTTCAGACTGCAGGGTGTTTCTGTCGTGGCCTCGCGCCAGAAGTCTTTGGTATGCCATTGTCAAATAAAGTTAGTGTAGTATGTAAATTTTCAGATGCCCTAACATGCAGGAAGGAAGATAAAAATCCTACAGGGAGCAACAGGCTTGCAGTTTTTATTATGCAACCCGGTGTAATCAGTTGTTCACTGCCTCAGAGATTAGAATAACTCCGCAACGCAATGACATACAAATGTGATTTCCTCTGATATCTTTTATGTTGTTTTCAGCAAATTTGCAATTTCAATTTTGCTCAAAAACATGTTTTTCAAAAAAACTTTGTGTTTTTGCCAAATTATTACAAAATTAGATCAGAACCATGAGGCCAATCATGGCAAAAAAAAAAGATTTTCTCAGATAATGAGAACATGTGGGACAGTGAATAATGTGACAGAATATATTTGTGTGCAATCACTTTTATAATTCACAAATTAGTAAAACTGCTACTAACCTTTGAAATTCTCAACATCCAATCATGATTCTTCTTTATGTTGATTTTCTGGATGCTGAGTGTTCTTACTGTAACAGCAAAACCTTATTTTTCCATAGAGAATCAAATACAGCGATTTACAATATTATTTTTTTTTTGCAAAAACAAATTTGCAGATTTGCAAAAACGGATATTTTTAAAAAAATATTTCTTGCAAAAACAAATGTACAGATTTGCAATATTATTATTATTATTATTATTATTATTATTATTATTATTATTATTTATTTTTTTTTTTTTTGCAAAAACAAATGAACATGATTTGTATTTATTTATTTGGTGGTTTGTTTATCTATCTATCTATCTATCTATCTATCTATCTATCTATCTATCTATCTATCTATCTATCTATCTATCTGTCTGTCTGTCTGTCTGTCTGTCTGTCTGTCTGTCTGTCTGTCTGTCTGTCTGTCTGTCTGTCTGTCTATCTATCTATCTATTTATTGCAGAAGCAAATTTATAGCTTTACCGCCCTTCATTTTCTCTACACTTGTTTCATAGTCGTCATAACATTTGGATCGCATCCTGAGGTCAATCTGAATAAAACCTGTTTCTCATATGTCTGATACGGGTGAAGATTTGTCCGTAACATGCAAACAAACTCACTTGTAAGGTCACCAATCAGTGGGTCAGACTTCATCGTCCCTGTATTTACCTGTAATATTCGTTTCAGCATAGTTTAAAATTAAAATAAAACAAATCAAAGTATCTAAAAGACACTTTCAACCTCTTTCTGTATCTGTGGGGTAACAATATGGCACCATTCACAAAGTCACACATGAAGAATTGGTATTTAAAGACGATCCTTAGCTTCCCATTGACTCCATGACCAATTTATTACAATGTCGTTTCTTCTTGTTTGGGTTGATGTCTTTTTCTTTTTTTTTCCACGGAGATCATCATATTTAAGAAGGTCAGTATTTATTTCTTGTGTCTTTATAACAAGGGCTTAATTACTTGACTTTAACCTGGTGGTGATCATGATCACTGAAGGAGAAGACAAGGAGGAGGAGGAAGAAGAGGAGGAGGAGGATGAGGAAAGTGAGCAGGACGAGACAACGAGAAGCGTGGGCTGAAAAACAGACTAGTTGAACTGTCTCCCATTTCCTTTGGGAAGCTTCGCTTAAAAAATGATCCTGTTACTGTGCTCCTTGGCGGTCAATAAATTAAAAGCTAATGCTGACAAGTAAACATCGAGGAGATTACTTTTCTTTTTTTTTATTTATTTCTCACAACTGTTTTTAATTACTTCCTGCACTGCAAGCTGTGCTGTATGCTCTTGTATGGGCGAATAATGTCACACCGGTCCAGGAAGCCAGTAAGATGAGAAAGCACCAGAGGTGAAGGCCTTTTTTTTTTTTTTCTACTCAAGCGTTTGGGTCTAAAGAAGTTTAATTAGCGAAAGCAATAAAAAGCGACTCGGAGGAGAAACAGCTGAATAACATCTCCATTCCAATGGAAGACTCGTATCCTTCTCTGTCTCTCTCTCGCTTTCTCTCTCTCTCTCATTCCGCTTGTGCCATTGTCTGCCTCAGAAGCTCTTCTGACAAGTTTTTAATTGCCATAAACTCATGTATATTCATATCAGGCACGCTGATTCTTTTTTCCTGGCGACGAATCCAGGCCGTACTTCATTATTGCAAATTTTGTGTGCGTGCTCATCACGTACCTACTCGTTTACCCTCTCACAGTCACACACACACACACACACACACACATACCTCTCGTTCCTCTGCCTGTCTGTTTCACTTTCAGCTCCGTATCGATAAATAATTCCTCAGCGTCTACGCCCTCTGAAAGTCACCCCGGTTCGAGCTCATAACTGGCGATCCTATAGAAGGTGCCTCGGAGAACCTCGCTTATGTGGCGCTTTCCAGCTGTTCATTTCGATGTAACCTTTAGCGAGGGCTTGCCAATATCCCTCCTAGCACTTCGTAGGGCGGCTGAGGGGGAGTACAATAACCAAACGTGCTGAGAGAGTGCGTTTCTCAGCACGTAGACGTCCTACGGCTCAGGCGGAGTGCGCTCTCTGTGCTCCATTTGCCTTATTTACCTTTTATCAACAATTGCCTTGCTGTGGCATTTTATCGGGCAGGGCCATGGTATGTGATCTAGGCTCAGGCTCACTATACTCTCTCTCTCTCTCTCTCTCTCTCACACACACACACACACACACACACACACACACACACACACACACACACACACACACACACACACACACACACACACACACACACACACACACACACTGTTTCTCTCATGCTTTAGATCTGTGTGTCACACTTCTCATTCCCACACTCATGTCTCTTGTGAAATATCTCTCTCAAGGCTAAGATAAAAAAAAAAGAAGATTAAATCTCTTGACTTTTTTTTTTTGACTTAAATACCAGATATCTGATGATTATTGATGTGATTAAAAAACCAGCAATCGTTCAGTAATCAAGGTTTTTGTTCAGTAATCAAGGTTTTGCCACAAAGCTGCTGTGCGGGATTTGGATTGAAAACTGAATCCTTTTAAAAAGAAGTCATGCTAGACGGTCCAGAGGACAGAGTGAAAGACACAGACAAGATAGAATATTCGAAATAAAGGATCTCTATGGGACAGTTTCTCTTACATCTTCTTCTTTCGGCTTTACTCTTCAGGGGTCGCCACAGCGAATCATCTCTCTCCACCTATCCCTGTCTTCTGCATCCTCAACACTTGCACCCACTAGCTTCATATCCTCATTAATTACATCTACATACCTCCTCTTTGGCCTTTCTCTTTGCCTCCTGCCCGGCAGCTCCATGTCCAACATTCTCCTACCGATATACTTACTCTCCCATCCTCTGAACATGTCCAAACCATCTTAATCTGGCTTCCTTAATTTCCTTTAATTCCTTTGTCCCCCAAATGTCCAACATGAGCTGTCCCTCTGATGTACTCGTTCCTAATCGGGGACAGTTTCTCTATAACAATTAGAAAAAAAATTCTGTTATTTGTAAAACGATGTCTGGCGATAAACATAAGAAAAAAGAAGCAGGGCGGAATAAAAAGAGAGGTAGCAGGACGAGGGGGGGTTTGATTTTGTAGCGTTTACCCGTCGTTCACTCATTCAGTACTTTGTAGAAGCCACAGTTGCAGCTGTTTGGCTACATCTCATCTACTAGCATTTACACCCCTGGATTTGGGCAGTTTATCTCATTCTTCAGGGCAAATATACTTTCATGCTATCAGCTTGGATGGTGAGCATCTGTGAACTGCTATCTTTAGGTCTATCCACAGATGTTCAATGATGTTTAGATATATTTAAAGACTCGCCCCGAAACCGATCCAGCGTCGACTTGGACGTACGTTTCGGGTCATCGGCGTGTTGAAAGGTGAGCTGTGACTCTGGAGATGTTCTTGTTATTTTCCTGTAATTCATCTGTAGCTCAATAGCTTAGGTTTCTCTCTTCCTGCTACTGAGAAGCATCCCATAGGACGATGCCGCCACCACCGTGTTTCACCAAAGGGATGATTTTAGAACGTTTATGTGCTAAAACTAAAGCTAAAAACACCCAAGAATGAAGAATGGCTAAGAGGAAAACAATTGGACTATTCTAAAGTGGCCTTCTATGAGTCCTGACATCAATCCTATTGAGCATCTTTGGAAGGAGCTGAAACATGCCGTCTGGAAAAGACACCCTTCAAACCGGAAACAACTGGAGCAGTTTGCTCATGAGGAGCGGGCCAAAATACCTGCTGAGAGGTGCAGAAGTCTCATTGGTTACAGGAATCGTCTGATTGCAGTGATTGCCTCAAAAGGTTGTGCAACAAAATATTAACTTAGGGGTACAATCATTTTTGTCTAGGCCTGTTCCATGAGTTTATTTTTTTAAAATGATTCCGTTGAAGCAAGGTCGAAAAGCAAAATGTCTGACTTTCATCGGTTAACATTCATAGAATTTTTATGAAAGTTTTTTCTGTGACCATTGACCGAAGGGTACCAACAATTTTGTCCACGTGTGTATTGTGAGCTCTTCTGCCTAAAGAGGTACTGTAACTAATGCATCTGTTTGGGTCTGACCCCTTTTAGTACCCAGAACTAATTCCAGGTTAAACATAATATCCGATGACAGAATTTATGTCATGGACTCATTTGTTAATCGACAATATGCATTATTTTCTTCCTGCGTAATGATCGTGTACGAGACAAATAACAACGTTGTTGTTTTTCAAATAAATAATGAGGGCCGGCGAAACGTGTCTTGACGCGAATTTTGCCCCCTTTTATTTTATCCTTTTCTTTGAATTTATCATCTCGAGATAGTCATTTGTAAACATATCCTGCGTTCCAGCAGATGCTGTGCTACACTCTTATTATAGTCTTACCTTCTTCTCCATATTGTTCTGCCTGGAATATAAAGTTTACACATTGTCTGTGATTTGAGGTGTTGAGAGCTGTTCTCAGAAATATCCACCTGTGTGTATATTGTTCTGGCAAACACCTGTCAAGGACACCGAGTCCGAACCCTGCGTCTGTACCATGCAGCTGGGGAGTGTGTGTGTGTGTGTGTGTGTGTGGGAAAGAGAAAAGAAGACAAAGAGAGAGCACAGCATGTGTGCGTCATCTGTGCAAGAGACTGTGCATACAAAACGCAAGAGTGTTTGTGCGTGTGTGTGTTTGTGTGTGTAAGTGTGTGTGGTTTTTGCGGGACAGCAGGCGGTGGAAACACACGCTGCCAAGCGGCAATTAGGAAAGCAGAGAGTCGTCACTCTCGCACCAGGAGAAATATGCTGACAAAGCTCCAAGCCAAGCAGGCTCTTCTGCCCCGCGCGTTTCTCCATCCAAACACGCAATCGAGCGTCGGAATCCATGGACCCGTGTTAATTATTTATTTATTAATGCTCTCTTCTGTCAGATCGGACGCATCGGGCCGTTTATGCGTTTTAAGCCTGCACTCGGTCCAGACGTACTCTCTTACTTTCACAAACATCCAATAATCAAATGTTTATGCATCTGTAAATGGGTTTTAATTGGAGCTTTACGCCCTTCAAAAGCGTAAATGAAGTTTGCGACGATCTCCGGTGGCGGAGGAGGCGCCGTATTCGCAAGCCGAATCGAAAACTGTGGCATGTAGGGTAAATTTCAATTAAGATCCATATCAGCTTCGAGGAGATTGAACAATATTAAAGCCGGTTTTGCTTCACTAGGCCATTCTGCTGCAATGATTATCATTTCATGGGCATTCCAAATGTTCTTCTCACTGCCATTTAATACTGCTTCACTCTCTGGTTTTTATTCGCGTCAGACGGCATATTGGAGTCTGTAATGCTTTTTTTATTTGATATAGTCAGTGTTCTCATGAAGCTTCCAGCATGCACAGCTTTAATTAAAGGTAGGGAGAAAAGAATGAACACTCGGGCAATTGAAGGCTGAATTAATTGATTGGATTCAGACTCTGTTGTCAGATTGTGGCTGTGTTGGGGATTTTTGTACGACATAAAATAATGCAGAAAAATGCTGTAGGAGCTCACACACACACACACACACACACACACACACACACACACACACACACACACACACACACACACACACACACACACACACACACACAAACACACATATAGGCAAATAGCCAGCTCTAGACAGTCCTTATGCATGTATTTATATCATTAGCTATCAATTTTAGAGGACTTAAGTACAATTTTGTACTTCAGGTGGTTCATTTTTTTTTTTTGTATTTTTTTGTTACATGTTTGAATTTGGACCTTTTTTATTATATTTTATTATTTATTTTTGAATGTTTATTTTATTTAATTTGAAATAGAATTTAATTTTGTTTGTAGTTTTTTTTATTTGAATTATTTAAATCGAAAGTGGTGAAACCTTCCTTTACTTTTGACAAATTTAGCTGTACAAACAGTTCATAATATTTTAAGAATGATGTTTAAAAAGTCTTAGAAAGTTTTGTCTTTTACTAGACAAATAAATAAAAAAAAGGACGAATTCTTTCATTCAAAGGTGTCTTTTAAAACATTGTCCTCTGTTAGAAAGAAAAATCCTTTTTGTGGATTTTAAAGAATGATATAATTACGGTTTAATAATGTGTTTATATTTATTTTGTATTAAATATTGTCTTTAAATATCAAAACACGAATTTCAGCATTTTTGTTTTGGACGAAAAAAAACAACAACAAAAAATCCATCGATCTTCAACGATTGAAACGTAAAAAAAGCTCTAAGATTAAAAAAAGTACAAAAAAACAACTTTTTGTTTGTTTTGTTTGTTGTTTTTTTTCCCTTTCCAACATCATTGTAAGGACTCAGCCCAGACTTCCGGCAGCCATTGTTGTTGCTACTGTCACGTGTCTGCCCCGCCTTTGTCTGCTCCTCCCGTCTCCACACACCTGTTTCCCATTGTCATTATCAGTGTCTATTTAACTGTCCCGCGTTGCCTTGTGCGATGCAGAATCTACTGTTGTCTTTGGTTGTTTTGTCCTGTTGTCTTGTCACTAGTTCATGTTTCTTTTGTTATTAAACCCTGTTTATGTTGCTATCCTGCATTTGGGTCTCTTTTATCCCGCGTTCGTGACAATCATTCACGCTCCTTCCCGAATTATAACTTTCATCCAATTCATGAGGCAGACATTACTTTTGAAAATGTTACGACTATATTCAGTGTGATCGTCACAATAGCCAATTACACGCTTGTATTCCAGAATCTGCTTTGATTGCTGACATTTACATCTTCGCTCATGAGCAAAGTAATGATCACGTAGCGGCTACGTCTACGCGGAATATTCCGTCATTTTTGAATAAGCCGGCTAATTTTGATTTCTTTCATTGTCTGTCTCACCGGGATAACAACGAAATCGTGTCGGATCTCGCTGTTACGTGCTAGTTATAGCTCCGGGAGATAAAAGCTTTTACTGTTTAAAAAAACAAAACAAACAAACAGTATGAAACTCTAAGGAGTATAATTTAAAAGATATACAAATCAACATGGCTTTACAACTGTGTGATTGCGGTGTATTTTATTCAAACCGTGTGTGTATTCTTTTGCGTGCATTCTTGGGTAGAAGTAGTTAAAGAAAAGGTGGAAAAAAAAAGTTAGGGAGGCTGAAAAAATGGTGGATTTAAATTAATTACCCAGAAATAAAAGCTCCTCTGAAATCTAACCTAGGCAAAGTTTTCCTTGAGTGGAAGGTAAAGAGGTTTGACTTCCTGCTAATCTGTCGGTGTCTTCTTAGATTTCCTGCATGGTTAGATGCTCATTAAACGCCCTAAGAGTTCCTTCTCTTATATCCATCCACCATTAGTCCATTCTCACTTTCATTTTTTAAGCCTCCGTGTCTCCACCTTCTGTCTCTGGTTTGAACTTTCAGACCGCACTGGAGCATCTTCTCACGACATGGGCTGAAATTCAGCATTAGTACTGAGAAGAATTTAGTCCTTTTTAAAGAACCGTGTGAGAAACTTTGACTCAAACGAAATGGCAGGATTTGATGGGGTTGGTCCCTAGTGCATCTCCGCTTGGCAACCACCCCCGTAATTCTACAATCTCTCCAAACTCAAAGTCAGATTTCCGTGTTGCATTTCACCATGGGGTTGTTTTGGTAATTGGCAAAACAGAAAGTTTTCTCTAGAAGCCTTTCAGTCTTCTTTTTTTTTTCTCGTCCAGATTGATGGTTGGTGTGTTTGTGTGGCTAACGGCGTCTCCGTCGACCACCGGGTCAAGCTGCTTGCCGAGATGTCTCAATTAGTTTTCTCTCCAGCAGCTCGTGGGAGGCTTTCTTGTGTGTGTGTGTGTGTGTGTGTGTGTGTGTGTGTGTGTGTGTGTGTGTGTGTACGGTATGTGTGTATTCATTTCCCCAGTTCCCAACAGTACTGTTGCGGTTTGTTATTACTTTACCATACTTGTCTACTACTGTCAGACACGTAGTTGTCAGAAAAACTTTGGAAGCCGCTACGTCAGTCATCTCTCGGATATCGAGTAGAAAATCATTCGATATCCTTTATGGACAAATCTGAGATTTGACTTGAAATTCTACAGGTGTAGCAACTCTGAAGAAAAAACACAACACCACTGAGGTTCAGCTTTGTGTGTTTGATCATTTTTCTTAATAAGATTTTTATTTCTTATAACTTCAGAATCAGAGTTGGGTTCAGATTTAAGCTCTGTCCTGTATTGTGTTGAGTGATTAGTGGTCTACTCTGAGCATGTTGAAGCAACAAGATACAAGCAAAATGTATCATTACTTACTAAGTCCTTAGCACCACAATCCTGGAGAAACATTGTCTCATTTCACTATGTATGTACTGCAACAGCTATATATGGTTGAAATGACAATAAAAGCTTCTCGACTTGACTTGACTTGAATCCAACAGTAGGTTGATTCTGGTTAGTAAATTATTTCATTCAATTTGATTTATTTATATAGCAAGTACAGTACTTTTAACAATTCACATTGTCTCAAAGAAGCTTTGCGTACTATTTATCTCTAACATCTCTCCCTCATGATTAAGCCTGAGGTGATGGTGGTGAGGAAAAATGAGAAAGAACCTTGAGAGGAACCAGAGTGAAGGCTATATTGACTGTTCTGATGTAACTGCACAAAGTGACGGATATAAAACTTCCCACAAGCTGCATTTTTGTGTTCAGAGCTACTGTATGGGAAGCTCACTAGACTGAAGAGCATGGATAAATGCCAGCTTTACCTTAGGGCTCTCTGTTTAATTCAAGGTCACTGATTTCCCCATGTGACTATAAAACGCCACACAAACTCTTCCATTCTTGAGGTAAATCCTGCAGCATATGCAAAGGAACCAGTCTGTGGATATTGGATGCTGGATTACTGATAATTAACCTACTGACAGAATCACCGAATGGACTGTTTACTCTCTCCGGCAGGGGTATTCAGCTAAAATTCAACTAAAATGTCCTGCTAGATCAAATTCCTTGCTTTCAAATGTTCCAACTGAATGGCGACGAGTCACCTTTATTACAATTTGTGATTAGTTCATGGTTAGAAATAAGACTGAATGAAGTGCTTCTGTTTTGTATCGTAGTGCCAATTCATTTCTGATGAGTGCCGCAGGTTCAAGAGATGAGATGATTAATTTAAAGAAGATAGTTTTTTTTCCCCCCATCACAAGGGTAAACCTATGAAATTCTATAAAAGCTTTACCATTTTTGGGCTATCAGCTTTAGCCCTGTTGCTAGTCTCAGGTCCTGATGAGATGCCTTCAGCTAGTCAAATAAACACGTAAGTGATAAGAAACAGCAAAGGATCTGCTACACAATCTACGCTGGTTCTGGTTGAAAGATACAGTCCACCGAAGTGGTGTTTTTGGACCGTGGGCCACTTTTTGACCACCGCCGCTTTACAAGGAACGTATCTGCCGTTCCATTGTAGAACTCGGTGAATTTCATATTACTATTTTCCTCACCACTGACTAAAAGTCAGGAAATTGCTTCAAATTATTTGCCTCATGGCCATAATCGCTATTGTATATTGCTAAGCTATCGAAGCGACGTTCATGAAATTCACCGTATGGCGATATCTTATCTTGTTTTAGACCATCACCAGTCACCACACCAGGCTGGAGTCTAGGGTTCGATGGAGTCCAGGGTTTTCACAGACTAGTATAAATGAGATTTCTAGTATAAATCTCTTAGTTTTGTTTTTGTTCTCATATTTTTTTTGTTTTGTTTTTCAAGCAGGAGGGATGGAAAATGTCACCACCGTCCACCCGCTTGGCTTCCGGTTAACGTCTGTTTTTAACTTGAAGTTGTATCCGTTCGAGTTTATTCGTTACAGACGTTTACACGTCATCTGTTTTAATATTTTTTATCATTGTCATTTCAATAAACCGGTGGAATTCTTTTGTTTTCCTCGAATTAATTTAGACTCATTTACAGAACTTTATAAGCCAAATCCTTACCAACATCACCAAAGCGTCCACAATTCCAGACCCCGTCGTCTAGGTTTTTCCCTGTTTCTCACAGACCTCAAACACTTTATGACAAGCATATTAACACTGACTCCGAGCCCCTCCCTCTTTGTAATTCCGTATTTATTTATGCATGGCAAACTCAACCTTTTGACCTGTTATAACTGCTCATCTCATAGACGTCGCATCGAGGCTAGCTAATAATGATGGAGCTGCTAATTGGGAGACATTTATTGCTGACACAACCAGCGCTCGTACTGATGACAGATGCAATTTTCGAAGTTCTGCCCTTGAGGCAAGATGAGAAAAATCGTTAATTACTTCAGACTTTTCTCTTCCTTTCGTTGTAGATTTCTCACACTTTGTAGTCAGTCATATCTGAAAGGTCAGCAGTGAAGGTGGTGTGAAGGTAGACAGCAGAATATTGTAGGTTCAGATCCCAGGCTGAAGCAGAAGGTCCGGTTCAGATCTGTGCCTAGATTGGATTGGATTGGATTGGATTGGATCGGATTGCTCTTACTTCTACGTCAAGATATTGAACAAGACCAGTCAGAAAACCCTCAATTTTGGACCTTTCGCTGTATATTTTTTAGAAAATTCTGGAACGTTCTAGCATCGTACAATCAGAGACCTGATTCCGGAAAAAAATATATATCAGGTAGAAATAATTTTGCTTAAAAATACTATATCTACATAAAATATTTTATAAATATAAAATCTAATTATGTTATAATTATAGTATAATTATTAATGTCTTTTAATATTATAAATAATATTAAATAAAAGTCACCGGGGTTCTTAAGTAAGCGGAAGAAGGTATTCTATCTTCTTTTAACTAGAGTTCAGTTTTACGATGATCTATTATGATCTTTTATGATCTATAAATGATCTATTTACTCACCCACACTTTTAAGTTGTGTCCAAAAGCCTTTGTATTTATTTTTGTGCACTATCTGGCTGTTATCCTACCAAAAATAAAATAAAAATTGATAAGATATGAAGGATTTTCTACTTGCTAGCTAGAGAACAAGGCTTATGTTAGCATTTTAACTTGTATTGTTACATGTGATCTACTTTGGCAGTGTAGACCTACCGATTGCTCAGTAGAATGCCACTAAGAACAAGCACAAGTCCTTCTTTGCCTCGTGAGGACGATCCAGTTTTGTTTTGAGCCTGTAAGTTGTGCTTCTTTAAGCTTCTCCTCAACGGGAAAGTTAAAATCCGCTCGTTCTCACTCCCTCCTCTGTGCTTGTTATTGAGTGGTGAGCAAGAGCCTTGCATCTTAATCTTGATGGTTAACACTTCTCCTCTGGAGCTGCTCTCTCTGTTTTTGTACAGTATAGCGAACCTAGGAGGCAGACACAACCTTTCACCACAGAGAGAGAGAGAAAGGACGACGGCGGCACGTACGCCATGTACAGCAAGCCCCGTTAATCATCTGACATTTCATAAGATGTCCCTCAGAGTCGGATGCCGTGTCTGAATCCGTTCTTTCTTACAAGTAAAAAGACCAGGATATATTTAGTACTTAGTTAGTACTCTATTATCTCCTAAAGGAATGTTTCCCAGCGCTCCTGTACCGTGTTTTAGTGTTTTCCTCTGCACACCTTATGCAACTCATTAGCTCACTAATAAGACAATTACGTGTTAACGTTGTGTTAGAGCAGGAAAAATAATTGTGCACTGGGATTTTGGGACTCGCTGTTATCAAACGACTGCTTTTAAAAAGGTTTGTAAGGATACAGAGGATCGAGACTTTACAAATCGGTATCTACTTATTAAAGGATCCGGTGATTTTGTCGGTGAGTCGACACTAAAAATTCATAGACAATATACTGCTTTTTTTTTTTTTTTTTAAAGCTGAGACACCGTAAGAAAGTGAATTAAATGGAATGGACCGTCACTGTAAGAAATATCCGTGAATAATCCTGTGATGTGACTGTAATAGTTGTACACTCTAATAAGTGATCGTATCGGAATTTCCCATTTTAACCTCCTTCGCTGTCGGAATATGTGTGTGGTCCCGAGGCTCTAGTCTTATCTTTATTTAATTTGCTTGAAGTTCATGCTAAAGAGGCCGTTGCTTTGACCGGCGTGTCCCTGTGACATTTCTTGGCCCTCCTCCTTTTTACCATAGGCCGTTTGATAGCTCAGCTGAATCACTGCAAGGAGATTTATTACGCTGGTGTCAGATACACAGTGGCAGCTTTCCGGCTTGTTGTTGCTGCAAGGCTATTGTTTTGAGAGCTGTAACGGGTACGAAAGAGGACAAAGCGATGGATGAGGACGAGGACAGGGATGAGGAGGAGGAGGAGGAGGAAGAAAGGCAGCAGGAGATGGAGGAGGATTCTGGGACCAACTGTGGGTGCCAAGACCGTAGGGATTTGAATCACTTTATATCGAGTTGTGTGTTTTGTTGATTGCAATGAGGCCACAGCTTGCAGAGGCAACGCTTTGAGTGTCCATGGCCTTTAAAACTCAGTCACATGAAATCAGTTAAACATCTCGCTCCCGGTATAAAGTCAGGCTGGTCACCGCATCAGCACACGCTGACGTGACACGACCTCCATCAAACTAGAATTTGTGGTAAGATGATTCGTCTATAAAAATACACATCCCTTTAAAATATCTAAATATTTAAAACATCACTAGGAATTGGACTGCATTCATGGTCATGGTTAAGTTTACTGTACATCACCGGACAATTAAACCATGTGGAAAAAAAGCGAATGACCTTTTTGAATGTATCATTATTTAATATGTTGTTAAAATGAATTTAGGGCACATTATTTCTTTGAAATATTTCTCTACAATATTGGTATAATAAATAAATAACGTATTCATGCTGAGCATTTTAAATAAAAATCTTTTTTATTTATTTATTTCTTTTTTTAGCAGTATTTAACGTGGAAAATTTGGTTATCAGCACTGATAAATACTAGGTTGCTCCTGTCAAGGTTGTTACAAATCTGCTTTTTGTGCAATGTTAAAATGCATCATTTTCAGAAGCAACACATCGTGTACCTTAGCCTACACAGCCTTGTTATTTAGAACACCGCTGTCCCCATTAAGCTATAGAAAAACACGGCTAACCTTGTCGGGCATAGCGAAGGCACCGCCCCAATTTCCTTTCTCCGCTGTCCATAATTCAAAAGAGTCTAACACAGAGGAAGTGCATGAGGTGTTTAGCAGCCTGTCCCCGTCTGCATAATCAGGGTGGAAGGTCATCCAGGCGGCCCTCTGCACCGTATGCCCTTGAAAACCGATGCCGGTGTTTATATTGACAATCCTGACTGGAGGCGGCTGATGGACGAGGAAATAGGCCTTCTGCACATGTCTGAAATACCGTTGCTGTTTTATCTGGGCTATAAATCGGTGACTCATGTTTGTGGGGTTTTTAATGGGGGACTATAATTCTTCTTCGAATAGCAAGCTAGTAAATATTAAATCCAGAGTGCCGTGTGCAGCCATAACAAGGCCAATTTATGCTGATGTTGTACCGTAAACACTTTACACACACTGTCAGAGTCCAGGTTTCCATAAACAATCCCCAATCAGGAATAGTCTGAGAGATAGTTACCTTAACTGTCACCGATTTGTTTTGTTTTTTTTGTTTTTAAAGCCTCACTTCTCTTGATTTTATGGCGGTGGACGAATACTCTGCTCTGACTTGTAAACACTGACCTTTTAAAGAAAAGAAAAGGAAAAGAAAAAAAAAACACGGAAGAATCATGTCGTCCTTGCTTTCTCTACTTAAATGAAAAGGGATCGGTTTTCTTTTCCAGCCACAGTTATACGGATTGATTTGCGGTTTAAATCCATTAGACGCTAGACGGTTCGCTGCTGTAGGTCAGGGGATTCCAGACACGGTGATGGTCTTTAAGGTGAGGGCTGAGCCGATGGGTGGCCCACCTAAGTGTCTAAACAACACCATAGCACACCACGCCAAACGTCTCAGAGGATCAGAGTCGGCCAGCCGGGGTGTCTCCTGGGTCCAAAAACGAGAAATGTGGGCCAGGTAACGGTGTGCTAATACATAGATCTTTTGACTAGGGTGGCGCGAGATGTTCAGAGTAAGATTTCTCCATTTACGGCCTTACCAATGATGACATTAATACTGGTTCTCTAGGTTACACACTTAGGATACCATCAACCTACTGTAAGTGCTAGTTTAAGTATCTCAGGAAGATGTAGGTCTTCACCCGTCGTTTGAAGACAGCCAGTGACCGGATGTTCGGACATCTAGCTGAAGTTCATTCCACCATCTCGGTGCCAGAACAGAAAAGAGTCTTGCCGTATACCTACCTTAGAGATGGTGGGACCTGTCGAGCAGTGCTGGTAGATGAGTGCGAGGAGTGATACGAGCTCTGAGGTAAGAGCCTGCTGGTCCAATTGTGGAGGGGAACTTAGGCAGGGTTATTTCTAGCTTGGATTGTGGATTGCTGGAAAATTATGCCTTAATTAATTAATGGTGCTTGCAAAGCAACATTCTTGCTATCCTGCATACTCTTCCTGACAATAACTTGTCCCGCAGCTTTTGTCCTAGACCCATGAATGAGGTGTCAAATTGACCGGCTCATTGAGGAGAGGTGTGCTATTACTTTTCTAAGTGATCCGAGTACCAGTACTTCCGGTACCGAGTCTCAAAATGGCCTTTTTTCCCATAGACTCACATTATAAACTTTGGAGGTTTATAACTCGGCAAGCTTTCAAACTATCTACACCGAACTCGGCCAGCTCCTTTAGGGTGATACTCTAAACAAAGTTATAATTGGTGTACCGACTGGCCTTTCGGTTGTGCCGCAGCCCCGCCCCCAAAATATGCAAAATCAAAAAACTTTTTACAGCATGGACATGTGACATATCAAAACACTCAGAACAATGAGGGGAACTGCCTCACGTGTATTCTGGTCATGTCACGTGGTGTCATGTGATGTCACGTGAAAATAAAAGATTTGCACAACATGGACATGTGACATATCAAAACACTCAGCACAATGAGAGGAACTGCCTCACGTGTATTCTGGTCATGTCACGTGATGTCATGTGATGTCACGTGAAAATAAAAGAGTTGCACAACATGGACATGTGACATATCAAAACATTCAGCACAATGAGGGGAACTGCCTCACGTGTATTCTGGTCATGTCACGTGATGTCACGTGATGTCACATGAAAATCAAAATTTAGCACAACGTGGACATATGACATATCAAAACACTCAGCAGGATGAGGGGAACTTGCCACGTGCAAGCACCATTCACATTTTTTTCAGGAAATGTACATTCTAGTTATTACTAAACGACAGGATTTAGCATTCGTTTCATGGTATCAAATTAGAACTTCTTTATTAAGTGACATTTAAAGCTATATCACTCTGCAGTGGAAAAAATATTACATTCCCTAGTTAAGATAACCGCTTCTATAAATATTCCTCTCATGTTCTGGTTTAATTATTTAACCTCCTATAGAAACTGTGGACACTTTGCTTCTACCAGCTCTTAGCTCAGTTTGCAGTGCTTTGCATTTATTTCCTTGAGATTTATAAACGCATGGGTTGCCAGTTATCCTGGTTTAAAAATCCTCTTGTAGATTTAAGACGATTTTTGTGTCCGAAAAATGTCAAAAAAAAAAAAACAAACTCAACCCTTCCTGATCTATCCTTAAGCTGCTGTTCTTGAAATCCCAGAACCCAGCAGCACTGCCGTGTAAATACAAGCTATCCGTCTGCGAGGAAACACATCTCTTGAATGACGGCTCCTTGAACACAAAGCCCACACATGCCTGACTGGAATTATTGTTTATTTCCGTACTCTTTTTCCATGGAAACCAGTTATTATACATGACATCCCGTCTTCACGGACGAGGCACCCTGGACGTTCCTCCTGCTCTTCACACACAGGTGGGTGTTTCATCTTCAGTCTTTCTCTCATGCTGGAGTGACCACGCTCCGGCTCAGCCACAGATGCACACATCAGTCCATAACTTCCTTGAAGCGTACGTGTTCGCCGACTGCACACTCATCAGAGCGTGGTGTCTCCAACAGCGGCCTTCTGCTCGGCGAATATAAAAGGTGTCATGCTGCTTCTCTCTATTCGCAAATGTTTTTGAACCCGTTTGATTGAAATGGTAATGGCAGCATCTGTGGTTTCCGTGCAGCTGTCGGTCAGACTTCTGCTTATTTGATAAACACTCACGCTTTTCATCTGAGCGGTTATTTGACTTTTGAGCTTCTTTGTCTTTTTTTAATTAGCATCATTTTTATGTTGTCGTCAGGAATTCTGCAGGACAAAGCTGGGAGGTTGTGAAAATTCCACTGTGATATTTAACACTGAAGAGGCAGTGCAAGTAATAATCTAGGAGATGATGATGATGATGTTGTGACGTGAGTCTCTTTTACCACCCTGAAGTCGAATATTTTCAGAAAAAAAAAAGAATTTACCAGCAATTTGACAATTTATTATAATATTTATTGGATAATCTGTTGATTTTATAGACTTATTTAATGTCATGGTACCACTTACAATATAGCAGCTATAACAATTACACACACACGAAAATTTTTTTTAACAATTTATATATATATATATATATATATATATATATATATATATATATATATATATATATATATATATATATATATATATATGTCCCCCTATATATATAGGGGGACACGATGGCTTAGTGGTTAGCACATTTGCGTCACACCTCCAGGGTTGGGGTTCGATTCCCCCCCTTCACATTGTGTGCATTGTGTGTGTGGAGTTTGCATGTTCTCCCCCTGCCTCGGGGGTTTCCTCCGGGTACTCCGGTTTCCTCCCCCGGTCCAAAGACCTGCATGGTAGGTTGATTGGCATCTCTGGAAAATTGTCCGTAGTGTGTGAGTGTGTGAGTGAATGAGAGTGTGTGTGTGTGCCCTGCGATGGGTTGGCACTCCGTCCAGGGTGTATCCTACCTCGATGCCCAATGATGCCTGAGATAGGCACAGGCTCCCCGTGACCTGAGAAGTTCGGATAAGCAGTAGAAAATGAATGAATATATATATATATATTCTACGTATACTGTTTATTTCTTTATTTTTTGTAAATCTCACACTACATTTAACAATTAAAAAACAAAACAAAAAAAGGTGCAGTTTTATTTAATTACAACGAATTCATTGACACTCACCGGTGATTCTTAACTTTTCTAAAGTGTTCCAGCTTCTAATGGAGAACAATCCCACCTACCTCACCCATTAAACCACCCTAAGTGCTGATACAGTGTTAACATTTTTCATGATGCAGCCTAAAGTGATGACCAAACAATAGCACCTTTGTTTTTTTTTAATTAATTAATCGCATGATTATGCTGTACTGTTTTTATTCAATTAATTTTTTTCCCTGTTTTGGTTACACCATTATCTCCGTACGACCCCGCAGACTCGGGTTAAGAACCGTTACGCACACTTCCAGCAGTTGCGCTTATTGTAGGATGTAGTGTTCTCATTTTATTCACTAAATCAATTTAGAGATGCACCGATGCCGTGCTATTCTCCTGGTAGGCTAATTTCTCTGCTGAATCCAAATAAGATTATTAAGGTGAACTCTGATAGAAGCGCTATTATGCTTCTTTTACTCCGGCAAACTAATCATCATCCCACTCATGCAATGGGAGGAAAATAAAACACTCTACACAACGACTCTGTGTACGGCTTCTATACACAATACGGTGTCAACACGGATGGCAAGGTTAGGCAATTTATTCAGTGCCGCTCACGCTTATTAAACTGACGCTCGCATCCCGTCCCACAGGGAGACCCGTTCTTTATTAAAACATGTTTGTGTTTTCTCATCACAAAATATTTTGTTTGTGTTGTATACAAATGGAAATGAACGATATATCTGCGGGCGGCTGTAGCTGGATACTTTGAGACGTTTTTCTCCGTCTCGCTAAAGCCGTTTTGTCTCTTTTATCTTCACCATGGTAACGTAGGCCCACGTGACTTGACTGGCTTTGTCCTGTCTTTTAAACTCACACACAAATCAATCCGTGGCTTTTTATTAATCGGCGTATTACTATACGGTCATTAAAAAAATGATAGCTGTGTTCCTTAAAACTTTTACTTTTGCTCATAGAAGATTAAAAACATAGCTGTTCCATCATCGTCTTTTTCTGTCTTGAAATTCACACAAACTCCCACAGCTTATTATGGGATAGAGAGAACACAGCTCTGACACTGGAGACTCCTTCCGAACCTCAAGTTTGTCCACTACTGTCCCCGAGAGATGATCGTTACTGTGAAGAGATTGAATAAAATCCTGTAAGATGCTGTAGGATTGACAGATCGACACCTTCTGACCATATCAGAGGTGAAATGATGTAACGTATCCTAGCGTAGTCCTGATCTTAGCTTATTTTTCCCCTTCTCCTTATTTTCTGTTTCTCACTAAAGAGATTTGACGCGATTTAAAAAAGAGCAACGATTATCAGAGCAATTATCTCTGTATCGTTAATCGCTTGCAGCTCTGCATCGCAAAGCTGATAGGTTTCATGTATACTTTTGAGAATAGGTGTCGCGCTTACAGACGAGGTTGCGAGACGCGGCGTTTTTTTTTTTTTTTCTTTTATATTTTTCTCTAAAAAGAATGTCTGCATACTTCCAGATCTGTCTTGTGTTTGTACGCGGAAATTACAGCGTGGGAGTTAATTGTTGTTATGGCAGCCGTGTGTCAGTCGCTTCCTAGCCTGCCACATCTGGAGCGCCACAAAATGACTCGCTGTCATTTTAATGACTTTGATAACCTGCGCCTGTGAATAACAAATGGATTTGTTTGGGGGGGAAAAAAAACCCAACTCAACATAAGAAAGGGTAAAACGTATAAAATAATGCAAATGTGAAGTGTGTGACGTTGATTATCTTGTTGTGTTATGGCTGATGGGTGTACAGTATATATTGTACAGTACGCTCACTGAGCACTGTTGACTTCGGCCTGTGTTTATGGTCAGTTTTTCATGCCGTGGATTGGAAACATGCCTTTGAGATTCTGCTCCATGTTGACGTGATTACGCTTCCCACAATTCCTGAAGATTTCCCAGATGCTCTTGTTCTATCGATTCCTAAAGGCGTTCTACTGGATTCACTGAACTCATCGTCATGTTCATGAGACCAGTCGCGTATGCTTCGCGACATGGTGCGTCATCATGCAGGAAGTCTCCGTTAGATGATGGGGAAACTGCGGCTATGAAGGTATCCAAACTACAACTACACCCAATCACGCTGTAGTGTTTAAACGCTGATTGATCGGTATTAATGCCACAGATTGTGGTGAGACCTCATTTCCAACACCATTCCTCCACCACCACCACCCGGACTGTTCTCACAAGGTAGCTTGGGTCCATGGATTCATGTCATTGATGCCACATTCTGCCCTGTGTGCATCAACGACAATCTAAATGAATCAGACAAGGCCATGTTTTTTTTCTCAGTCTTCGACTATCCGGTTTCGGCGAGTCCATACCGGTCTACGCCTGCATCGACTTCCTGATCCTGACGTGATAATGTGTTGTTGTATCCCAGCGACTCGACATGTTGATTATGAGTTAGCTTTGCCTTTCTGTCATCTCGAACCTCTCCATTGACCTCTCTCATCAAATCTTTGGCTAAACCTCAGGTTCTGATGTGATAACGAAGCGTATATAAACACCTACAGAAATGAGTGCTTTTTTTTTGTGTCCACTACTTTCGAATGAAAAAATGATGACCCTAATGCCAGAAACCCAAGCAAATAAGCTCTGTACTGTAACCAGGAAGTGTTACGGTACACTTCCTATAATCAAACAAAAGCCAAAAACAAACCCACACGTACATATCGACTTACTGTACCTGTTGTGAATAACGCTTCTAGTCATTGATGGAATTATCACACAGTCCAAAGATCCAAACGATTTGCTATTTGTCGATGGTAAACTTTAATAAGCGATGGCTTTTAGTGACTCTATAGAATAGAGTTAACGAACCATCGACAACTTTTTATCTGACCTTTGACACTGGAAGAATCTGCCAGAGTTTAATGATCACTAAGTAAAACAATGGCAACATCCATGATATCATTGTGATAACCTTAGTGAAGGAATCTAGAGCCAGTTCGAAAAGGGACACTTTGTACATGTCCAGTAGACCTTGCTAATCTGTACGAAAGCTCTTCTATCCCCCCCCCCCTCCTATTTCTCTCTCTCTCTCCTATTTCTGCACACGGCTTAAAACCGGCACTCATTAGCCTTCGCTTTGTGACCCTGAGGTACAACTAGGTGTCTCCTCAGACCTAAACCAGCTTCCTGCTTCCTTCATAATTGCTTAGTCAATTTCACCTCAGGTTCACTGTTTGACACATGTGAGCTTTCGCGCCACTCGTTCATTGGTATTCCAGAGCTCTAATTGGCTGCACCGAAGCTAATCCTGAACCGCGGGTAGCACGATCCAACTGATGTGACGCTTCATGAAATCATAATTCGGGGTCTCGGCTTTAACCTTTTAAATAAAGAAAGAAATCTTCTATTTGTTTTGTACTTTCTAAAGCTATTAACTCCTCACTATACTTATCCATATAGCAGAGGTCAGAAACCAGAATGAGACCATGACACCATGAAGTAAGTGCAAAAGTTAGTGCACTCTTATACAAATATTTAAAAATCAATCCTTTTTATACCGAAGCCATTTTTTAATTATTATTATTTGCTGAAATTGTAAAATGTAAATATTTTTAATATCCTTATTTGCATGTTTATTGATTTATTTATTCATATGTTAATTTTTTGTCTTTTTTTTGCTAGTGTTTCTTCATCCCCCCCCCCCCCTATTCCAAAATGTTTATTTTACTCACTCACTCATTTTCTACCGCTTTATCTGAACTACCTCGGGTCACGGGGAGCCTGTGCCTATCTCAGGCGTCATAGGGCATCAAGGCAGGATACACCCTGGACGGAGTATGTTTATTTTAAACTGAGAAAAAATTAGAGAATTTGTAATATATATACCACGTCGTCTTTTATCACGTGCGGTCCGATTATTTATCCGTATGTTTACATCCGTTCTCCACGTTAGCTTGCGTATTTATTTATTCGTTTACTTACTCTTTTGTTTGTTTCCATCTCGTTCGAGTAGCTGTACTTTATCGATTATTTAGTGTCGCACTCAGAACCAAAACAAAATCATTATTATTCCAAAACAGAACATTATAACTCAAGGCTGAGTGTGAAATGGTTTTTGTGTGTTTTTTTAAATCTATTTAAAGAAACAAAATTTAAGAAGTTTATTTTGAAATCCTGAGTGATCGTACACCTTGAAAAGGACCGACGATTCAAAACACGCCATCATGAGTGCTGTTTAATATTTCTAAAATGTTTTTCAAATCATTATAATGCCTCATTCACCCAAAGTGCATCAATCAGTGCACAGAGTAAGTACTTGTTTTTTTTTTTTTTTTTTTGTCTATTCATTTTACAGAAAAACTGTGTGTGTACGTGTGTGTTTTAATCAGTACCTTAACGGCAACAAGGACGACATTTACAGTATCCCTCGCAGCCGAGGAAGCGGATCCAGAATGAACGAGGACCAGACTGTAAAATCTCCATCACGTAAAAGGTCTTTCCCTATTAATCCGACAGGGGGTTGTTGTTGAAGTGCTGTGTCTTATTTAGTTTCCGTTTCTGTCGCCAGGCCTTTAAGGCTGACAGTTTGGGCTCTGAGTGCTGTCTTGCTTTTGCTGTCTGTAACAGCTAGTGGGAGAATTATTTGGCCCAGTGCACTGGTGAGAGGCTGCCTGTGAACTTGACAGACAACACCATCCAAAAAAAAAAAAAATTCCTCCATGGACTATTTTCAGCCTATTGCTGTAATTCCATTCCCTTGTTTAGGGATAACCAGCTCTCTTCACGGCACACTTCTTCACATCGATGATCTTCTCGCCCGACTTTGACGTTCCCAAGGAGAGGCTCTGAAGACAGAAGACAGAAAAGTTCATTTGAAATATATCCAGGGCTTAGCGATGATCTGTCCTCAGCTTAGTATTTCTACACGATTAAAAATAGCAGATTTCCGAGCATCTAATCCGTTCGCTTTTGCACTTTTCGGTTATTATCGAGCAAAAAAAAAAAAAAAAGACAAAATCTTCCAGGCTGGATTCTGTAAAAAGCTGTATTGAGAAACAATGATTTTATTTATTTATTTATTTATTTTTATTCTCTCGCTCAATTAGCAAGTCTTCCTTCCAGCCGTTTCTCTCCTTGACCAGACTGTCTCGGATGTGACTTACCTCCAGTACGGTGCGCTCCATTAGCCAAGTGCTGCTACTCATCAGGAAAGTGTTATTCACTCCGTTTCTGTCCATTAAACTGGCTTGTTTTAATGAGACCACTGCATTTGCCAAGGGACCTAAATTTTAAAACACATATATTTTTTATGATGTCTGTGTAATATTAGAAGTGCATCGGTCTTTTGTGATGATATATTACGTATTATAAAATACACATAGTATTAATACTACCTGTTTGATCGTGTGTAGGTCCACCCTGTACCACCAAAACAGCACCGAACCCGTCTAGGCCTGGACTCTACAAGACCTCCTAAGGTGTGCTGAGGGATCTCGCACCAAGACTTTAGCATCAGATCCTTTAATACTGTAAATTGTGACTCCATGAATCGGACATGGGAATTCCACAGATGCTCGATCGGGGGAGTTTGGAGGCCGAGGCAACACCTTGTTCTCTTTATGTTCCTCAGACCATTCCTGAACATGTTTTGCAGTGTGACAGGATGCATTCTCCTGCCCGAATGTCAGGAGTCAGGAGTCATTAGGAAATACCGTTGCCATGACACACACCTTGATATTTAGTCTGCAACAATTTTTAGATAGGTGGTACATGCCAGGAGCCAAGATTTCCCACCACAATCATCACACTGTCTCGGTCTGGTTGTCTATGTTCCATAATACATCCTGGTGCAGATTTTCTGACACGTTCCATACGGTCCACATTGATGTAAAAACCATTACTTCTCATGTTCATCAGTGAGCTTTGGGAGCTCATGACCCAGTCCACACCACCACTTGTTCTTCATTGGTCCAGTTGGTAAGGACTTACGCTGTACACGAGGATCACCTCAGAATACCTACTGTTTTGGACGCACACTGTCCCAGTCGTCCAGCCGTCGCAATTTGACCCACGTCAAATATCGGCGTGTCTGTTTTACCATTTACCATCTCAGTAATTCTCAGAGAATTTTTTCCCCTCTTATTAACTGCACAAGAGATGGAAAAGTAAGGTACTGTAATGTAACAGGAACTAACTCATATGATGCGTCTTTGTTTCATTAGAAACAAATGCAATTGTCGGTGAAGAGCCGCAGTATAAATGACATTGGGATGGGAGGGTGTCTACTCCGATCTACCAGCACTGCTCGACTGGTTCCACCATCTCTCAGGGTAAGAGGCAAGTATACTACAAGACTCTTCTCTGTTCTGGCACCAAGGTGGTGGAATGAACTTCCCCTAGAGGTCCGGACAGCTGAGTCACTGGCTATTTTCAAGCGGCGGTTGAAGACCTACTTTTTCAGGAAACACTTCAACTAGCACTTCTTTCCTTATCTTTTGCAAAAAAAACAAACAAACAAACAAAAAAACCTTTGACACCTTTTCATTGTAACTTTGAACAAATGTTTTAAACTCATGGTATCTTAAGTATGTAACCTAGTGAGTCAGCATTAATGTATTCAATGTTAGAGATTTAATCACTTATGTATGTCGCTCTGGATAAGGGCGTCTGACAAATGCTGTAAATGTAAATGTAAATGGTCACACAACCGCGTCACAACTCTCTCTCTAATACACACACAAAGCCTTATGATTAAGAACGAATCCAATCTCTTATTTGAGCCATTTCAATTCCAGCTCTTTACCCACCTCTTTCCTGTTCCTGCTATTATTACACACTTTAGGTACACAAGGGTCAGCACTCAAGAGTAAATACAACCATTCATTTACATATTTTAGTTGATTTGGCCTAAATCTCCTGCTGTACACTGGATTTATGATTATGGTGTGTTTTTTTTTTTTTCCTGCAGGTTAAGTAATCACACTGTCTCCACTAGTGCCCGTATCGAGCGTTATTATTAATGCCCATGTGAAGGGAGAAGAAAGAATATCATGGTGAATATTCAACAGGGAGCTAATAGTGATGAATTATTACTGATTAAAATTAATACTTGTCTCCGGGGCTATTTTTCAATTACTTAAATTAGGAATTAGAAGAGAGAAATAGACACTGCTTTAACACATTTCTTTTTCGAGGTGTAATTCATGCGGATTTGGTAAGGACACTCTAAAATATAGAACCTTACGATGATGCTTTGCAATTCTAATGCCCGGCCCTTTCACTCTACAATACAAACGATGCTTTTAGAGGATGTGCATGAAGGACATGGCGTATGCCACAGTCGAGGGCTGTTAATCATCCGCTCTCACTTCAGCTAAGGTGAAAAGCAGAAGACCGAAAAAAAAAAAAAAAAAAACCACCAAAAAAAACAACAACACAACAACAACATAGTGCTCCCAAGGACTTAAGTGCTGATATATTAAACATTTTTTTATTTTTTTTTAAATTTTTTTTTTTTGAGGTGGTGGTGGTGGTGTTGGGGCTGTCATTAGTGATTAATATCTTAGTAAGAGCAAAGCTAGAGCTGAGAGCCAAATAAAACTGAGACTCTACAGTATTTTGATCTATTTTGACCTTCGGTAGAGTGTTTTCATGCAGTAGCTCCGTGTAAGCTGCGCCGTGGATATTCCGCTACGGGGTTTAGCCGAGATTGTGATCCTGTTCACACACCGGTTGCAAATGAACCGATTACTAAATAAACCGAATAAAATTCGCACTGCAAATTTTTTGGATGCTGAGAATAATAAGGTTGTTGATATGTAAATAAAAAGCTAAAAACTCACATGAAGGGGCAGAGAAGAATTTACGATCGCCACATAGACGTTACAGCACAGTGGAATTGTTTTCTTCGCATATCCAAAATTTTGGTTTGAGGGTTAAGGGCCGTCTTCAGTTGCCCAACAGTGGCAGCTTGGCAGTGCTGGGGCTTGAACCCTGACCTTCCGATCAAAAACCCAGAGACTTAACCACTTGAGCCACAACTGCCCCCCCCCCCCCCATCTGCCACTTATACTGTAGGTGAAGACACGCCTCCTGATGTACCAGGGGCAGAATACCACACTCTTGTTGCCATGGGCTGCGTTTGATCCCATGTCAGATAGCTAACCCAGATAACTTTCTCCTAAGCCCGGGTGAAATTAAAGGGTTGCGTCAGGAAATGTATCTGGCGTAAAACCTGCACCAAAGTCAGATATGCGGACCGGATGATCTGCTGTGGCGACGGCGAACAGGGAACAACAACTTATAGGTGAATAATAGCTTTTAAACAGAAACCGGATGAAATGCACGCTTCCGATCCTCCCTGGGGAGGTGTTCCGGGCATGTCCAACCGGGAGGAGGCCTCGGGAAGACCTAGGACACGCTGGAGGGTCTATGTCTTTCGGCTAGCCTGGGAATGCCTCTGTATTCCCCCGGAAGAGCTGGAGGAAGTGTCTGGGGAGAGGAAAGTCTGGGCGTCCCTGCTTAGACTGCTGCCCCCGTGACCCGGCCCCGGATAAGCGGTAGAAGATGGATGGATGGATGGAGTATCTGTGTTGTATTACCCATCTGAGAAGAGGAATTCGGAGCTCTAACGTTCAGAATATTTCGGACAGTGTCTCGAACGTGTGTCTCGAACGTGAAGTCATGAATTATCATAATCAATTACAGGCTTAATTATAGACTATTTGATGGCGATCAGAATATCCCAAGAGCTCGTCTGGCGCTATTTTGCTATTAATCTCACTAAATTCAGGACTGATTGTGATGTATGAAATTGTAGCGGGAAAATGAAAATCAATCCCACATGCAGTTTTCACCAAATCAATTTTGGGGCCTTGTCTTGGAAACACAGGTTACATATCTCGAGTGTTGCTATCCACACACACACACACACACACACTCATACACACTCACACACACTCACGCAATCACACTCGCTTACACGTTTATGTGACAAAGCAGCATGCGCGATGCTTTTGTCACGAATTCGTTAGTTAATAGCGCGTAGCCTTCGGCGCCCACGTAAGAAGTGTATTTTTCATCGTCTGTGTCTCTGCGGTGCCGTTCCGGGTCGCTGGCTCAGCTCCCATAGAAATGTATGTAATATCTCACAAGCGTTCAATCACTGCAAAGGTCAAAGTGACAAAGTAATCAATGGGCCGTCAGGGGATGTTTAGGGAGCCGCGGAGGCTATGAAGCGAACACCCGAACGTCGAGTCTCTCAACTCTCTCTGAGCTCGTATACTTGGCCTTATCCTCTCCCTCAGCTAATCTCATTTCCTTGATGAGATAACCTGCCATAGTAATAATTTATGTACACAACCAAATTGGATCTCTGATGGACTCCTGTTAATGTTAAATACATCCTGCTTCAAATGTAGTAATGATTATATTGAGGTTAACTAGGTGTTTACTCTCCGGATCAAGTATAGAAGCGAAATGAGTTTTAATGACCTCGTAAATCTGGTGTAGGTGGAATTTGTCCTACAAGACTTGTTACTCATGAAAAACTAACACTTTGACAAATGTGATTGCATTAAAAGTCCAAAGCAGACAAAGTGAAATGCAGTAACATTCTGTAGAAACAAACAGTCTGTAGTCGCTATGATCTACTCATGGGCTTGTTTATTTCATAAAAATATGTCTTATATGAAGATAAAGTCACCTGTCAATCAGAGTTAGAGACCCGGATCAGTTACTTCCTTGAGGTTATGAGAGAGAGGAGCGAATCTATCTATCTATCTATCTATCTATCTATCTATCTATCTATCTATCTATCTATCTATCTGTCTGTCTGTCTGTCTGTCTGTCTGTCTGTCTGTCTGTCTGTCTGTCTGTCTGTCTGTCTGTCTGTCTGTCTGTCTGTCTGTCTGTCTGTCTGTCTGTCTATTTGTCTGGGTGACTAGCTGCCTGTCTGTCTATCTCTGTCTGTCTGGGTGTCTGTCTGTCTATCTATCTGTTTGTCTGGGTAACTAGCTGTCTGTCTGTCTATATCTTTGGGTGGCTAGCTGTCTGTCTGTCTGTCTATTGCTCTGTCTGTCTGTCTATCTATTTGTCTGGGTGACTAGCTGTCTGTTTGTCTGTCTGTCTGTCTGTCTGTCTGTCTGTCTGTCCGTCCATGATACAGAATCATTAACTGTTCATATCAGACACAACAACAATGCAGCTGGTCACAAGCTGATGTGTTTATTTTAACACACTGCAGGATTATTTACAGAAGAAATCTGATGTCCATAAAAACTCACTCCATTCTAACTCCCATAAACAAAGACAAAGAAACACTTTCTAGAAAAGTTCCCGAGGTCGGTACATTTCCCTTTAAAGAGAATCGAATACTAATATAACCCAGGGCTTAAAATGATAAAAGTTATGCATTTTATTAATATACAGATTTTCTTAAATGGCTTATTTATTACAGTAGATTAAACCCCAAGTGGAAGTTATACAAATTAAAATAAGTGAAAAATGAGTAAATCAGCATAAACACAACTTTTGGAAATAGCTTTTTTCCTGTCAGTGTGATTTGTCCCACAACGAATGGAAGCCTGTTGTGTGTTAGACGAGAGCGTCGAGCGTTTGAATGAAACATACGGCATCACAACAAGCCGAGTGTGTCACTGGTCCTGGAGGAAGAACCTGTCCCCCTGTATCTTGTTGTTTTTTCTCTGGACGCTCATGTTTCTCATTCCTGGAGGGAAGAGGCAATGAAACGTGCAGTGTAAAGGATGTGAAGGTAAAATCGTGAGCAGACTTAGTCTGGTCTTACTGAGGTCATTAAACAGTAAACTTGTGTTAGGGGGAAAAAAACGTAGGGGTGGATTTTGAGAGGCTAAATTCCTTGGGGTAGCCGTCAATCCATCAGGGTCTAATGCAGTCTGGGTGTTTGTTGACTTGGAGGAGTAACAGGTGGAGTGGAAGATATTCTCACAACGTTGTGTAGCTTTATTGAGATGGATTTGTATGAGCGAAAAAATCAACAAATAATAGATACATACCCATGTCGGGGTAAATCGTGAGCAGGTGTAAGGGGGATTGTACATAGAACATGACAATAACGCAGAGCTTTCGAATTCTTAAAACCCGATTGGTCAGAAACTTTATAAGGAACTTTAGTAATACATATAATTTTATACTTTATTGGTTTCGAAGGTTATGTGTGCCCTGTGATGGGTTGGCACTCCGGCCAGGGTGTATCCTGCCCTGATGCCCGATGACGCCTTGGGCGGGAGTAGAAAGATCGGATCGATCTCCGATTCGCCGAGACGCATTTATGTGGCCTGATGTAAATGGGACAGTTTTAACTAATCAGATAGCTATCGGATCAGAGACAACACATGAAGTGACCGGGTGAAAAAAGGCCCAATATGACCAAGAAACCTTGACATTTTAAGTGTAAAGTAGGGTAAAAAGATGAGAGAGAGAGAGAGAGAGAGAGAGAGAGAGAGAGAGAGAGAGAGAGAGAGAGAGAGAGAGAGCAGAATTAAACACGTTGCTTTGACTTCATGTCCTTAATTTTCTGAATCCTAAAGATTTTCTGCCTCAAAACATCTTGTATGTACTTAATGAAGATTTTTTCCAAAGTAAACACAAGTGGGTGTGTGGGTTGGTGAGGATTCAAACACACATCTGGTTTCTTAGTAACTGTGTTATTATTTTCAACTCTGTACTCTGTATAAGTCTATTTTAACTACTCTAATACGACATGTCGCTAATTATGTCTCAGGTCTCTCTGTGCTTTGTATTTTATCACCAGCCTTTAAAACTTACAGTCAGACTTTAGTCAAAAAAAAAAAATTAAGAAAATAATAAAGTGATCTGTATCTGAATTTATCAAACCAATCATTACCTTTTTTTTTTTTAAATAAAATTATTTATTTATTTATTTATTTGCCTGAGCAAAAGTGGCAGTAACGGACGTGCTATTCTAATCAATCTCGTCAGTCCCGAACACATCAGACAAAAACAATCACAATACAAACCAGGAAAAAAAAAATTGGTGAACCTTCAGGTTAATAACTTTTCTTTAAAAAAACAAAAAAAACCCCTCTAATTAAAGGCAGATGTTTTGATCAGCAAAAGAAACTTTGCTGTATCTTAGTTACAATTAATAAAGCAGAGGAAGGGGGGAAAAAGCCTACAAAAGAATAATTACTCTTAAAAATATCAGGAACCCATTTAAGTGGTTGCTAAAAGACCCCCCCCATATATATATATATACTTACTATATCATATATCAAGTACTATATCATGATCACCTAGATGTTCTTCTACACTGCTTATGGCACATTGTGAACAACTGCATCAAACTGAAGAAGATTTCAACATGTTAGGAGGAAAAGTGCAGCGAATTTCTCCTCATGTTGTGAAGTGGCTCAGGATGAAGATCCCGAACAGAAGATACTATACAGCTAAATTAACCCTTCAGAGTTTAGTGCTTCCTTAGTGTTCGCTGTAAAAACAAACAGAAGCTGTTTCTTAATAGTCTCGGATTCCTGTGGAGCATCTGGGAGTGAGCTGTTACTATAGAAACCAGAAGATGTTCAGAATATACCTGCGATTTGCCTCGCAGCCAGAACGAATGTCAGAGCTGACAGTAAGGAAAAATTAATTAACACCGTCTGACACTTTGGATCACATTTTATTGATGTGTCTTGTGTGACAGCACGTGTGCCTTCCTCCATGATTACTTTTTATAATAATAATAATAATAATAATAATAATAATAATAATATATAAGTATTATTATTATTACTATAATACTACTACTACTACTACTACTAATAATAATAATAAGTATTATTATTATTATTATTATTATTATTATTATTATTATTATTATTATTATTATTATTATATAACTTTTTCTTAACGAGTGTAAATGGGACCTAAAATTTTTTTTTAAATAATAATAAATAAATAAATATGAATCAACTGACATCCACGGTTATTGTTTAACATTTTACTATTTATTTATTATGTTGTTTAAAAAAAAATTATTGTTTATCGATTCATTGTTCAATTGTTTTATTATTTAATAATATCCCACCTACTGATAGATGCTGTTTGAGCTGAAATAAATGAAAGATATTGTGCCTTTTTTTGTTGTTGTTGAGATGTTTCTGATGCAGGGTTCTTTCCTCTCGCTAGTTATTCGAGAGCAGAGAAAGGATCATGCTCTTTAAGAAGCAGTATCAGCAAACCAGCCCCGCAGATAAGATGAGGTCTCGACAACAGCACAATATCCTGGCGCTTTTTACTGTTTAGCGGCTGGCGATCAGAAAATTGAATCTAAATAAGGTTTCTCGATGAAAGCCACGTGTGGTCGTTTTACATGATAAACATTGATATATGCTGCGAAAGTGATTTCTTCTTCTTCTTCTTCTTCTTCTTCTTCTTCTTCTACTTCTACTACTTTATTTTTTTTTTCCTCACAACTTTCCAATTCGGGTTTGTTCAGATATTTCCTTTGTTTCATGTGTTTACAGATGTTTTATAAAACTCTAAACGAATACATGTATAATACATTTGCTTACAAGCAACTCATTCTATCATTTTGCTATCTATTTTTTTTTTTCCTTCCTTTTTTTTGTACATAAATATTTTCCCCATTCGGTTAGATGATGATGACTTGAAATGCCTCTCTGGTGAAGTGTCTCTTCTAGCCTCCTCAGTCTATGAGTATTTAATCACTCATTATCAGAATAACAGTCACACACACACACACACACACACACACACACACACACACACACACACACACACACACACACACACACATGTCTAAACGTATTAATGTCAGCCGAGCCTTTAGAGAGCGTCTAGCGGCTTAAAAACGATGATGAAATCTCTTAGTGGTGCGTTATTGATGTAGCGGTACTTCTGGGATGCTGTTTACTCGTACGCCTTTCCGACAAACAAATTTTAATGAGAAGCCGCTCGGTTTGTTTCTGATAGCATCTTGACGCACGCGGCTCCCTCTTGTCCTCCTTGGTGATGCTACTTGAATAAACTGTACTTATCAATAATCTTAACCGGCAGTGAGAACTTGGTATTCTCCGTGCGAGACGTGAACTTATTTGATCTGATCTCAGGTAGACGCAACACAAGTCTGAGAGATCAGCGTCGGATTGAAACGGAATCGCGGATGTGTGGACGTGTTGCGTCTGTTTGCCAGGCTTAAAAGACGGAACTGTGAGTAATATCGTTTCGGGTTATTAGGGTCATTGTTCATTCAGGCTCTGAGTTTAACTCAGTGCTGTATATATGTGTGTGTGTGTGTGTGTGTGTGTGTGTGTGTGTGTGTGTGTGTGTAGAGAGAGAGCTGAGAATCTGACCATCAAACGTGGACCTTCGTCATGCTGTCGTTTCCTTTACTGGAACTCATGGAAAGCCAAGAAACTTCTGGCCTGCTACGCTAAATCCTCTCCACCCCTTCTATTTTCTACCCATCCCGAGGCATACAGAGATTGTACCATCTCCAGTTGTGTTCCATGTTATAAAGATTTTAGACCTGTATTGAGATGAGGCAACCCTGTGAGGATCCTGAGGCATTTAGAGATGTTCCAGCTCCAGGTAGATTCCGCTTCATGAAGTATCTGGACATTCTAAGAGGAGATGCCGACTCCATGTGGTCTTTGAAGACAACAACCTGATCATCGATACACGATTGTCAGACTGTATATTTATAATCACACCCTCCAGTGTCACCCAAATGAGGATGAGGTTCACTTTTGAGTCTGGTTCCTCTCAAGGTTTCTTCCTCTTCCATCTAAAAGGAGTTTTTCCTCACCACAGTCACCTCATTCACCTCAGACTTGTTCATTAGGGATAAATACAAACACATTTAAATGATATTACGTTGGAACGAAACAGCAAAACCAAACATAATACATCTTTAAAGCCAAAAACACGTGCACCAGTTCTGTCGTGGTCCCTATTACGTCCGGTTCCTCTCGAGGTTACTCCTTTAAAAATGTCTCAGGGAGTTTTTTTTCCACCTCGGATTCATATCCAGAATTGAAATATTTCCACAAAGCCTCTTTTTGGTCAATATACAGTACGTTCTTAAAAGTGGCACAGAACTCAAATCGTATTGAATTGTTGATGCTGTGAGCTTTTGAGCTTTTCTCAACTGAGGCATTAATTTATGCGCATAAATTAATTAACACACTCTTATATGCTACTCTGCTGGATTTAATCGTCACGTCGGTAATTCTAAACATTCGGCAGAACGTATCGACTTCTGAGGAGAAGTATAATCTCTAACGTGTACGTAACTTGGTTTAATTTCTTTATATTTTTATTTATTTATTTGAACGTCTTGACAAAAGGATTCTGTAGCAGTCTTGTTGTAGAAAACAGTAGATTAATAACAGGCCGTGATATACTCCAAGCAGAAGCATGGGATTTTCTGACACTGACTCTTTCGGACACTCGCACACAACCCCGTGTTTATCAAGCTGATTACAGGCGCAGATCTTTGATTATTTTCCTCTCACTCCATGTAATCCCATTCATAATGATAGCAAAGGGAATTTAGCGATGCTAGATCAGCAAGCCTGCGCTAAGAAATTCAATACGATCCTCTTTCTCAGATTACTGCAGCACACGCTCATGTTTCAACTTTATACCAGTCAGCAAAAAGGATAAATGTCACATATGTTTTGTTGATGTTATTCATTTCATGATTGGGACCGAAGATATGAAGAGAATCTTTTAACAAATGTTAAACGGCCGTCGTAAATCAGCGCACCCAGATTGTTGCTTGGGAATTGACCTTTCAGAACTGCAAGTCCAGCTTTTTTTTTTTTTTTCGTTTCTGGATTTGTCAAAAAAAAAGAGGACCCGCTTCGTAACGTGACTCGTAACACGCTGTGTAAGGACGCGCACCAGACCGAAGGGGTGCATCCTGAAGGTGTTTTCTGGGCTTGAGGTCACTCAAGTTCTTCTTGTATTAGATCTACAGTAAGGAAATCTTACTTCTGGAGCATACAAAGACAATGTAGAATTCAAAAAGTAATCCAAGAAGAACTTGTGTGAGACATGGCAGCTGAGTCTACACTTCTAGATATTCCACCACGTATTACGCCTTCATCAACAAGAGGATCAACGACAGCTTTAAGGCACCATTAAGATTTGATTCAATCCCTTCGGTCTGGTGCACGTCCTTACAGAGCGTGTTACAAGTCACGTTACGAGTCACTCTTTTTTTTTTTAGAAGAACTCAAGTTCAACTTCTTGGATTAGTGCTCCAGAAGTAAAATTTCCTTACTATAGATCTAATACAAGAAGAACTTGAGTGACCTGGACCTCAACCCAGAAAACACCTTCAGGATGCTGATTTAATGGCTGCTTTGGGGGTGTGATCGGTGTTCGAGCAGACATGGCAGCCATCACTCAGTCTACATATCTAGATATTCCACCGAGTATCACGCCTTCATCAACAGAATAAATGGTGTGATAAGGAAAGGCTAAATTGAAATGACTGTAATGGACAGATGTCCATGTCTACCAGTTTCAGGTTAGTAGGTTTGGTTTCTCCATTCTTTCTTAGCTCTAGCTACGTGTTACAGTGCAATATTTCATAAACTGTAAAAGTTGTTGCGATATTTCGACGTTGAACATCCTGTGTAGGGGGGCGCGGTGGCTTAGTGGTTAGTATGTTCGCCTCACACCTCCAGGGTTGGGGGTTCGATTCCCGCCTCCACCTTGTGTGTGTGAAGTTTACATGTTCTCCCCGTGCCTCGGGGTTTCCTCCCCCGGTCCAAAGACATGCATGGTAGGTTGATTGGCATCTCTGGAAAATTGTCCGTAGTGTGTGATTGCGTGAGTAAATGAGAGTGTGTGTGTGCCCTGTGATGGGTTGGCACTCCGTCCAGGGTGTATCCTGCCTTGATGCCTGATGACGCCTGAGATAGGCACAGGCTCCCCTGTACATTTACATCATTTGACAGACACCCTTATCCAGAGCGACTTACATTATCTCATTTTTATACAGCTGAGCAATTGAGGGTTAAGGGCCTTGCTCAGGGGCCCAAACAGTGGCAGCTTGGTGGACCCGGGATGGAACTCACAACCTTCTGAATGGTAGCCCAACACCTTAACCACTTGCCTTTTTTGGAAATTTCTCCTCTCTAAGCTTCTTTATTTGAACCTGTTGTAGTTCGTCGTGGAAACTATGAGACGATATATGCGTTATATATCAAACAAGACGCAGTGCGAATCGTGTACTCATTCCACGTTCTTGTTTTTTCAAGCTGCCCCCCCCGACTCTGTTTTTCTCCGCACTTGGACTCCTGCTTCTGCCGGCAGGCAGATTTTGTATCATGATGAACATCTTATGATAATTGTAGAGCGCTTTTGGAAATCAGTACCCCGGCGTTTCACTGAAACGAACATTATACACAACCGGGGAAATGGTTTGGGAACGAGTCGGAGACTTTGCACCTGTACTGGTATTTGATTCGGCGGAAAACAACTTGGCTTTGCACCTGTATGTTGAATGAGTCATTCTGTTGCACCTGTCAAATTGGTAAAATTGCTAACTATGTCTTTGTGTACATCGTTACCAGAGCACGAGGGTGCATCGGTTGCCAAATAATGAATGGTTTGCCTTAAAAGTGGGAGGCTCTGGGACGACAAATGTATGTAGTTTTATAGTAAAAGTTCCCTGCAGAATATGGAGAGTTCCATCGATTTGTGTTTCTGTTCTCTAAACCATATGTTTACGTTCGTCGCACCGAGGCGTAGGTGCACGACCCCATCCGTGGCTTTCCGAGCATTCGTCTCACAGGGGAAACAAAAGTGGTTTTCTAAACGTGTTCCTCCGCGCCGCTGTTGCAGTCCAGGCCAATGCTTATTTGGAGGCTTGTCCTTAAAATGCCGCGGATCAGGTGAACCTTTCGAATGTGAAAGGTGGAAGAAAATAAACCCTTCATATATATTTACCTGACTTTCTCCGAATCGCACTGTCGTTAGAAGTGCTGTTATAGTAAATGTATCAACTGGAGAATTCACAAGTACGATATTAATAATGTACGATCGGGTTTAAAAGACGAGTCTCAGTCTTGTAGGTATCTCACCCTGGTCTGATGTTTGTGTTTTATCTAACGTCTCAGATCAGATCCGACACGTTATCTAAATGTCAGGACGGAGTTTCTAAGCACGGTGAGAACTGTTCAAATGCCACAGTTGTTAGAGCATGACTAGGATCGGGGAGGAAAAGCAGAATAAAAACGATGTCTGTGTAATAAAGTGAATAAACTCTCCGTGTGATCTAGCAGGAATAACAATACCCAAATTTACCCACATTACCTATCGATTCTTATGAAATATACCGAAGTTATTCAGGGGTTAGGGACTGAGATAGTGTCTGTATCTGCGCTAACGATGTTATTCTTATAAAAACAAGTGAAATCCAACCGTGACGGGCCCTCACTTTGCTCGCATTCATTTCATAAACCCATTTCTGATTGCCTTTCACACATTTTTATATATATATTTTTTAATTACCTTAAGGATTATTCGATCTGATGGTGAATGCGACGCGACAAACCGCTCCAGGCGTCCTGGATTTGTCCGATTACAACGGTGTAACGACATTCTCCGGGCTCAAGGTTACAGATAAGCTTTAAACACGTGACCTTTTAGTGACCTCGGTCATAACGCCTACATGAGCAGCAGATTTAAAGCGCTCGTGGCAGGTACGGTGTCTCAGCTCCGTAGCAAAACACATTAGATCGCAAAGATGATAACGGATTTCCCAAGAGAAGTGTATGTTTCACGTGCATACACACACATACACACACCGATACAACCCACCTGAGGCTTATACCTGCACACAAAGACGTGATCAAACCTGACATGCCTGTGAATTGATAACGCCGGCTGTTAAGAAACATGTAAACGCTTATTAATTGGATCATTGCGATGCGAGCGCTAAACTAATTGCAGCATTCGGACTCTTAATTGCCGAATGGCTGGATTCCGTTTAGAATGCTAATGGGCTGGACAGCTGGTGCACAGACGCTTTCTGTTCTTTCTTTCCTTCTTTTCCTCATCATCCTTTGCCTATTTGGATCATCTTCCAGAACGGCGTCCAACACACAGTCAGGGTCGGTGCGCGTGCTCGAGAAATGTGTGCGTTTGCACGCTGGTATTTTTTTGAGTCAGGCTTTTTGGGTGGGCTCGTGTGCGTGCTTTCTGTGAGAGAGAACGAGCGAGCGTGGAGAATAAAACGCTCTCTCATTATCTCCAGGCCGCAGCCTTGCTCTTCCACTGCTCCCCCAAGACCAGGCAGTGGGTACGCATAATCACACAGGCCTAATTTAACCCCATTACAATAATTCATGCACATGTAGGAAAGAAAAGAAGAAGAAAAAAAAAACCTGACCAACCTCTGTCACTCATTACATATAATTAAATCGAGAGGAAACAGTCATGGTCACACGCCAAATGATTTCGCTCTGGTTTATTTGTTCGGCTTTGTCGCTGTGAATCCAGCACAGGACCGATTACTGTTTTGTTAGTCTCTCTCACTTTGTAGAAAAAAATCTTCTTTATTTATTTATTTATTTATTTATTTATTTATTTATTTATTTATTTATTTATTTATTATAAATCATTGGTTATTCATGCCAAATTGAGCCAGGTGCTTTATCTCCACAGATCAGCCTCAGGGCACCAGATCCAGATGCAACAGCGGTGGTACATTTTTAGCCTATTGATCAGATGTGCGAGCTTCCCGCATGCCGTAAAAAGAGACCGTCGATATGTTTGTTAGAGTGAGGAGCAGAACAGGCCTCCCGGTGACTGCGAATCCCTTTGACACTTTATGGATCTTTCTTTGTCTGCCATCCTGTCTTTTTTTTTCATTGACGGGACTCGGCAAGATGCTTTAAAAATAGCCCGGCTTCTGTTTATTTGTCTCTGTGCGTCTGTGGTAAGCGTGAGTCTCTGTGCGACTCGACTGAACCAGTGAACTCTGCTCTCTCGACGCTTGTGCTTCGGGGCTGATCAACATGTGATGTGAGGAGATAATGAGATTTCCTCAATAAAAACTTAACGAGCTGAATGTTGTAACAGTCAATCTGACATTATTATTATTATTATTATTATTATTATTATTATTATTATTATTATTATTATTAATGCAGCTTTAATATCTTTTCTCCTTTGTTTTAAAAATCACTCAATTTCTCTTGCTCTCACTCTGTCTCTCAATCTTTCTCCACTCTCTTTCTTTCTTTCTTTCTTTCTCTCTCTCTCTCTCTCTCTCTCTCTCTCTCTCTCTCTCTCTCTCTCTCTCTCTCTCTCTGTCTCCTGTTCACTAATGATTTTCACTTTCTCAGAGTTCACTAAAGTATCAGAGGGTAAAACTGTTGCCACTTGTTATACCATGTTATATTTCTTTCTCTCTCATTCTTTCTCTCTCTCTCTGTTTATTCTTTACAGAGATGGCTACATTGCGCTTCGGGCAGCACATTATAAAGGCATCGGCTATGTTTCTGCAAACAGACCTGTCCTTCGCTCTGGTTAATCGGAAGCCTGTGGTGCCAGGCCGTATCCTTATTATGACCTTTTGTTGCCCACAGTATTAGTGACGATCTGTGGTAGAATGTTCTTCACCTCACAGAGCAGGTAAAAAAAACTTGTTTTTCTTACACAAACAAAGACACACACACACACACACACACACACACACACACACACACACACACACACACACACACACACACACAAGAACGCTGCATACTCTATACAGCGTAGTTACTGTTGCTCAGCAACAGGTCTGAGTCCAGTTTGACCTTCAGACTGGGTGGTACATATACAGATGTTTACAGAGAAGAGAGAAGTTCTCTGGGGGATCAAGAGGAGCTGCCGAAATAGAGAAAAACAAATCAGGAGCTGGATATACAAAGAATTCTCTCCTCTAAGTGCCACTGAATGAGTTTGCCCATAAAACCTACTCATTAAACTTTTATTAAAAGGAACCAGTTGATAGGGAAGACAGCATGTTGCATACAGATTTATCAGTGCAGTGGTTGGTTCGTGTGTCAATTTGTCGTAGTTGGTTACAATTCTTCTGTTTCATATGATGTATAAAACTCGAACATTCACTATTTTTAAGACCACTGCATAACCAATACCATTTTGGGGACTAATGCCAGTTTGTGGACCACTGTATATAACCAATGCCAGTTTGTGGACCACTGTATATAACTGATACCAGTTTGTGGACCACTGTATATAACTGATACCAGTTTGTGGACCACTGTATATAACTGTATATAACTGATACCAGTTTGTGGACCACTGTATATAACTGTATATAACTGATACCAGTTTGTGGACCACTGTATATAACTGATACCAGTTTGTGGACCACTGTATATAACTGTATATAACTGATACCAGTTTGTGGACCACTGTATATAACTGATACCAGTTTGTGGACCACTGTATATAACTGTATATAACTGATACCAGTTTGTGGACCACTGTATATAACTGATACCAGTTTGTGGACCACTGTATATAACTGATACCAGTTTGTGGACCACTGTATATAACTGATACCAGTTTGTGGACCACTGTATATAACTGATGCCAGTTTGTGGACCACTGTATATAACTGATACCAGTTTGTGGACCACTGTATATAACTGTATATAACTGATACCAGTTTGTGGACCACTGTATATAACTGATACCAGTTTGTGGACCACTGTATATAAGTGTATATAACTGATACCAGTTTGTGGACCACTGTATATAACTGATACCAGTTTGTGGACCACTGTATATAACTGTATATAACTGATACCAGTTTGTGGACCACTGTATATAACTGATACCAGTTTGTGGACCACTGTATATAACTGATACCAGTTTGTGGACCACTGTATATAACTGTATATAACTGATACCAGTTTGTGGACCACTGTATATAACTGTATATAACTGATACCAGTTTGTGGACCACTGTATATAACTGTATATAACCGATACCAGTTTGTGGACCACTGTATATAACTGATACCAGTTTGTGGACCACTGTATATAACTGTATATAACTGATACCAGTTTGTGGACCACTGTATATAACTGATACCAGTTTGTGGACCACTGTATATAACTGATACCAGTTTGTGGACCACTGTATATAACTGTATATAACTGATACCAGTTTGTGGACCACTGTATATAACTGATACCAGTTTGTGGACCACTGTATATAACTGATACCAGTTTGTGGACCACTGTATATAACTGATACCAGTTTGTGGACCACTGTATATAACTGTATATAACTGATACCAGTTTGTGGACCACTGTATATAACTGATACCAGTTTGTGGACCACTGTATATAACTGATACCAGTTTGTGGACCACTGTATATAACTGATACCAGTTTGTGGACCACTGTATATAACTGTATATAACTGATGCCAGTTTGTGGACCACTGTATATAACTGTATATAACTGATACCAGTTTGTGGACCACTGTATATAACTGATACCAGTTTGTGGACCACTGTATATAACTGTATATAACTGATACCAGTTTGTGGACCACTGTATATAACTGTATATAACTGATACCAGTTTGTGGACCACTGTATATAACTGTATATAACTGATACCAGTTTGTGGACCACTGTATATAACTGATACCAGTTTGTGGACCACTGTATATAACTGATACCAGTTTGTGGACCACTGTATATAACTGTATATACTGAGATCCATTCGTGACCACTGTATATACTGTATATAACTGATACCAGTTTGTGGACCACTGTATTATAACTGTATATAACCTGATACCAGTTTGTGTGGACCACTGTATATAACTGATACCAGGTTTGTGGACCAACTGTATATAAATGTATATAACTCCGATACCAGTTTGTTGGACCCTGTATTACCATGTATATAATGAACCAGTTTGTGGACCCACTGTATATAAACTGATACCAGTTTGTTGGACCACTGTATATAACTGTATATAACTGATACCAGTTTGTGGACCACTGTATAAAACTGTATATAAACTGATACCCAGTTTGTGGCCACTGTATATACTGATATTACCAGTTTGTGGACCACTGTATATAACTGATACCAGTTTGTGGACCACTGTATAAGTATATAACTGATACCAGTTTGTGGACCACTGTATATAACTGATACCAGTTTGTGGACCACTGTATATAACTGTATATAAAAGATACCAGTGTGTGGACCACTGTATATATCTGATCCAGTTTGTGGACCACTGTATCTAACTGATACCAGTTTGTGGACCACTGTATATAACTGATGCCAGTTTGTGGACCACTGTATATAACTGTATATAACTGATACCAGTTTGTGACCACTGTCTATAACTGATACCAGTTTGTGGACCACTGTATATAACTGTATATAACTGATACCAGTTTGTGGACCACTGTATATAACTGATACCAGTTTGTGGACCACTGTATATAACTGATACCAGTTTGTGGACCACTGTAGATAACTGTATATAACTGATACCAGTTTGTGGACCACTGTATATAACTGTATATAACTGATACCAGTTTGTGGACCACTGTATATAACTGATACCAGTTTGTGGACCACTGTATATAACTGTATATAACCGATACCAGTTTGTGGACCACTGTATATAACTGATACCAGTTTGTGGACCACTGTATATAACTGATACCAGTTTGTGGACCACTGTATATAACTGATACCAGTTTGTGGACCACTGTATATAACTGATGCCAGTTTGTGGACCACTGTATATAACTGTATATAACTGATACCAGTTTGTGGACCACTGTATATAACTGATACCAGTTTGTGGACCACTGTATATAACTGTATATAACTGATACCAGTTTGTGGACCACTGTATATAACTGTATATAACTGATACCAGTCTTGGGGACCACTGTATATAACTGATACCAGTTTGTGGACCACTGTATATAACTGATAGCCAGTTATGTGGACCACTGTATATAACTGTATATAACTGATACCAGTTTGTGGAGCCACTGTATATAACTGTATATAACTGATACCAGGTTTGTGGACCACTGTATATAACTGATACCAGTTTGTGGAACCACTGTATATACTGTATATAACTGATACCAGTTTGTGGACCACTGTATATAACTGTATATAACTGATACCAGTTTGTGGACCACTGTATATAACTGTATATAACTGATACCAGTTTGTGGACACTGTATATAACTGATACCAGTTTGTGGACCACTGTATTAACTGATACCAGTTTGGTGGACCACTGTATATAACTGATACCAGTTGTGGACCACTGTATTATAACTGATACCAGTTTGTGGACCACTGTATATAACCGATACCAGTTTGTGGACCACTGTATATAACTGATACCAGTTTGTGGACCACTGTATATAACTGATACCAGTTTGTGGACCACTGTATATAACTGTATATAACTGATACCAGTTTGTGGACCACTGTATATAACTGATACCAGTTTGTGGACCACTGTATATAACTGTATATAACTGATACCAGTTTGTGGACCACTGTATATAACTGTATATAACTGATACCAGTTTGTGGACCACTGTATATAACTGATACCAGTTTGTGGACCACTGTATATAACTGATACCAGTTTGTGGACCACTGTATATAACTGTATATAACTGATACCAGTTTGTGGACCACTGTATATAACTGTATATAACTGATGCCAGTTTGTGGACCACTGTATATAACTGTATATAACTGATGCCAGTTTGTGGACCACTGTATATAACTGTATATAACTGATACCAGTTTGTGGACCACTGTATATAACTGATACCAGTTTGTGGACCACTGTATATAACTGATACCAGTTTGTGGACCACTGTATATAACTGTATATAACTGATACCAGTTTGTGGACCACTGTATATAACTGTATATAACTGATACCAGTTTGTGGACCACTGTATATAACTGTATATAACTGATACCAGTTTGTGGACCACTGTATATAACTGATACCAGTTTGTGGACCACTGTATATAACTGTATATAACTGATACCAGTTTGTGGACCACTGTATATAACTGTATATAACTGATACCAGTTTGTGGACCACTGTATATAACTGTATATAACTGATACCAGTTTGTGGACCACTGTATATAACTGATACCAGTTTGTGGACCACTGTATATAACTGATACCAGTTTGTGGACCACTGTATATAACTGATACCAGTTTGTGGACCACTGTATATAACTGATACCAGTTTGTGGACCACTGTATATAACCGATACCAGTTTGTGGACCACTGTATATAACTGATACCAGTTTGTGGACCACTGTATATAACTGATGCCAGTTTGTGGACCACTGTATATAACTGTATATAACTGATACCAGTTTGTGGACCACTGTATATAACTGATACCAGTTTGTGGACCACTGTATATAACTGTATATAACTGATACCAGTTTGTGGACCACTGTATATAACTGTATATAACTGATACCAGTTTGTGGACCACTGTATATAACTGATACCAGTTTGTGGACCACTGTATATAACTGATACCAGTTTGTGGACCACTGTATATAACTGATACCAGTTTGTGGACCACTGTATATAACTGATGCCAGTTTGTGGACCACTGTATATAACTGTATATAACTGATACCAGTTTGTGGACCACTGTATATAACTGATACCAGTTTGTGGACCACTGTATATAACTGTATATAACTGATACCAGTTTGTGGACCACTGTATATAACTGTATATAACTGATACCAGTTTGTGGACCACTGTATATAACTGATACCAGTTTGTGGACCACTGTATATAACTGATGCCAGTTTGTGGACCACTGTATATAACTGTATATAACTGATACCAGTTTGTGGACCACTGTATATAACTGATACCAGTTTGTGGACCACTGTATATAACTGATACCAGTTTGTGGACCACTGTATATAACTGTATATAACTGATACCAGTTTGTGGACCACTGTATATAACTGATACCAGTTTGTGGACCACTGTATATAACTGTATATAACTGATACCAGTTTGTGGACCACTGTATATAACTGTATATAACTGATACCAGTTTGTGGACCACTGTATATAACTGATACCAGTTTGTGGACCACTGTATATAACTGATGCCAGTTTGTGGACCACTGTATATAACTGTATATAACTGATACCAGTTTGTGGACCACTGTATATAACTGATACCAGTTTGTGGACCACTGTATATAACTGATACCAGTTTGTGGACCACTGTATATAACTGTATATAACTGATACCAGTTTGTGGACCACTGTATATAACTGATACCAGGTTGTGGACCACTGTATATAACTGATGCCAGTTTGTGGACCACTGTATATAACTGTATATAACTGATACCAGTTTGTGGACCACTGTATATAACTGATACCAGTTTGTGGACCACTGTATATAACTGTATATAACTGATACCAGTTTGTGGACCACTGTATATAACTGATACCAGTTTGTGGACCACTGTATATAACTGTATATAACTGATACCAGTTTGTGGACCACTGTATATAACCGATGCCTAATTTTCTTAAGGAATAAGAAGTTTTAATTTGATCTACATTTTAACTAGAGTATAGTTGTAACTAGCGCTCTTATGTAGTCTTAAGAGTAACCACGGTCTTACAAACATCTTAAAGAAAGCTGATTAAATTGTCCGACAGCGTGTGCTTTGGGTGATGTACTTTGATATGTAACAGGAATAGCAGACTGTATTCTGAGTCCGTATACGGTTTGCTCATATGGTAGGTGCGAAGATGTCAAAAGCCTGAGTACTTTTTCTCGGAGGTAAAGAGACACACGGTCAGGATAAAACATTAATAAAGCTGGCTGTCATTAAATATTTCAGAAAGATGAACGCCGATGTGCCATTAAATACCTGTAGCAGCCAGTTCAGCTAAATGAGTACTATCTAGAATTTTGTCCAAGTTTTTAAAAAACTAATGATTTTGGAATCATTAAAAATTAGTGTCCATGTTTTTTTTTATTCACTAAATCAGACGTTTAAAATCTATTTAGCCTCAAGATTATTTGTAAATAAATCCTGGATTTCTATGTGCTCAGGGTTTCCACAAAAGCCCGAATTTGTTTTCCTGCCTGAGAGAAAATGCCTTTTTTTTAGGTATTAATCTTATTGTTCAAGGTGCTAATATAAACCTTGCATATATTAGCATGATTTCCAGCACTGATGTGTTGTTTTTTTTCCCTTTGGAATGATAATCAGTCCTTTTTGTCTGAGAGATGTTCAAGTGCTGTTCTAGCTTATGTAAGCCCTCCTCATTTAGATTAGCTGTGTATGGAAATAGGGTTCTGGATGGTAAAGGCATTGCTACAGTATACACAACTAAAGGCTTGAGGGTGTGCAGGGTTCTGGAGCCACGAGGAATACATTAGCATCCTTTAGACAAATCTAAGCCTGAGAACTTGCTCTTTTTGTTTGACTCCACGATGATGGAGATGCTAAAGGGCAAGGCTTTGGCTGTACTGTACAGATTGAAGGGTTATGTGAACCGCGAGCATAAACGTCTTCACCTCCAGAATCAAGTGGAGGATCTGGAGTTGGTTCAGATATCATAAATATTCCAAATCACACGCTACCATAAAGAAGATCTGTTTGGTCTATCCAACAGATCGATCTTAAGATAATGTCTGAATGCGAGTTATCATGACGGACGGATATTCTTATTATTGAATAAGCTTTTTTCTTTAAGCGTCTTTTCCCGAGCCAAATGTTTTGTTTTTTTTTTGTTGGTTTTTTTTTGGTGCTTGTTGATATCCGCAATGATACTAAAATATCTAACCCACTTAGTATTAAGCAATCAGGAGCCTCATCATCATCAACGTTTTATTTGCTCTGCTTCATAGCAGCTCACACGTGCCGTTAGATGAAAAAAAAAAACACACACACACACGCATCACTGCTTCCAGCTCGCTAATACCTTGTGTTTGTGTTCAGTTCAAAGCATCTTCAGCCTCTTTGTTAATGAAGGATCCACGCTGTCTGTTTAAAGGCCAGAATGTTTTATCAGGTTACTTCTGTTTACGCTTGATCGCCGTTAAAAAGACATCCAGATTTCTGACTTTTTTGCCAAAACACGTGGTATTCTGAGTAAAGGATCACTGTATCAAACCGATACACGATATCATCTGTATCGATGCATCCACCAGAAACTAGAAACTGTACGAAGAGCAGGAACGACCGGAAAATGACTGCGGAGTGATTTCAGATTTGAAAGAGAAGCAACAGAGAAATCTATACAGTTGAGTGCAAAAGTTTGCACCCCCACTTAGTTTCTGCCTGGAAAATATACCAAAAAAAAAAAAAAAACAGTGTGGTTTTTTACAAAGTGCAAAAAAAAAAAAAAAAAAAAATGAAAATATTAAACAAATGTAATATTAAACACAATTAAAAAAAAAAGTTTGGTTTGATAAAACCAGGTGTTTAGTCAGAGGTCCAAAATCTTCTAAAAGAATGTAGAGCCTATGTTTAGCTTATTCTTCTATTTTGAGTTTTTCCCATTAGGGGTCACCACAGAGAATCATCTGCCTCTATAGAGTCCACCTGACTCTATTTCCTCGGCATCCTCTACTCTCTCACCAATTACCATTGTCCTCAATTAACACATCTATACTGTATATCTCCTCTTTGGCTTTAGTCTTGACCTCTTACCTGGCAGCTCCATCTCCAACATCCTTCTACCTATATAACCATCTCCCTCCTCTGTACATGTCCAAACCATCTCAATCTCATCTCCCCATAACAGCCAACCTGAGCTGTCCATCTGATGTGCCCGTTCCTAATCCTGTCCATCCTCGTCACTCCTAAAGAGAACCTCGACATCCTCATCTCTGCTACCTCCATCTCTGCCTCCTGTCTTTTCCTCGCTGCTACAGTCTCTAACCCTTACAGCAGAGCTGGTCTAACAGCCTATCTTCATGTACAAGGCATTATTGGTTGGTTTCTATGACACCATTATTGGTTCTGTAGATCATATCAAGGTATGGCATGTTAAGGGCTTTCCATCATTTTTTATGGGCAAAAAGAATATTAAAACGATCAGCAAACAACATCTCTTGACACAATCCCTCAGTGCCATTTGAACATAAAATTCATATACTAGCTTCCAGGCAACAGTAATCAACAGTCAGATTCATTTGACAATAAGTGTCTATTCATCTTGTTAATTTAGCCACAAATCCATTATGGGATCCGTGCAGCCAGAGAGCGCTAAAGTAAACACTATAAAATCCTCGTCGGAACATTTTACCAGCCTATGTATCACCTATATGGGACAAGCGCTCTGTCGTATCAGCAAAGGCAATAGCCCAGTCAAGATGTTTTGCTCCATGCAGACGTCGCTCAAATGGCCCTGTTTTGGAATATCCGAGACGATCACGACGAGCACTTACGCTCCGGCTCGAACGACGCTCGCGTACGCCGTCCAGGTAGATTTCAGAAGCCTCGGTGTAGCTCAGTGCCAGAAGGAAGGCAATAGTAATAATCACTGTGTGTTTAGTGAAGTCATCTAGAGGCGAAATGGTGAGTAGAGAGGAGAAGACTGCAGGGGAAGCTAAAGGTAGGGTGAAGGATCAGGTTTTTGAGAACACCGGTTTGAGCTACAGATTTGTTTTGCTTTTGTCTCCCCAACACCCCCCCCCCCCCAGTGAATTTTTGAAGAAAAAAATTCTACATGACGGTACAGATGTCCTGTTTTGTTCATAAGCATAAACATGAAGGCAAATGATCTCTTAATATATATATAGACAGATAGATAGATAGATAGACAGACAGACAGACAGACAGACAGACAGACAGACAGACAGACAGACAGATTAAAAAGCAATAAAAAAAAGCACAAAATGTTCTGGAAAAAAGTTCTTATATTATATAAAAAAGAATATATAAGGATAATAAATAGAAAAAACAAGACAAAAAAACAATAAAAAAATAGGTGTTAAAAAGGAAAGAAAATATTTCCCGATTTATTTCTTAGTCTTTGCGAAGGAACAGAGTTCACCATAGTGCACACGCATTTCTTTTCTTTTCCTCATCTGCTTTTATTATTATTATTATTATTATTATTATTATTATTATTCATTTTTTTTAATCCACTCCATAATCCCCTTTTCACTTGCTCTGCCTTTATCTTTGCTATCAGAAAAACTTCGTAGTTGCTGTATGTACTTCATTTTCCCAGCGTTTGATTAGATTCCGTTCAGATTTTGTGTGTTAAAACAACATCTTGTTAGCTGCAGACTTTCGAAATTGCTTTTTCTGTAACCTGTAACCTTTTCCTAAGAAAATCTTGATTCAGTGTTCATTCTAGAGCAGATCCATAATTTTCTAACCCTATTTCGCTTTAATTTCGTTATGGAACGTGTTCAGAGATTCATTTATTTAACAATGTTTTTCAACCTCGGTGGCCGTCATAGTCGCGTGCGTGCTAGTTTATTTTATGCTAACGTGGTCTACGGTACAACGAAGAGAAGACCTCTCGCTGTGTCTGTCTCTCTTCTCTCCTTTCTCGTTTACCTGAATCCTCTCTCAGCCAGAATATCTGACGTAAACAAGTTTATTTATTTATTTTTTTCAGTTAGCCACACATCAAAGCAACAGCATTAGCATAGAAACGAGCGCATTAGCCGCACTCGCTAGAATCTCGCTAGACCCACACTCTGTCGGAACATTATCACTCTGAGAGCTATTTCCAAGCAAAGATGTTACGGACAGATCTTCGAATGAACTATTAATATTAGTATTAATATCACTTTTCATACGTAACGCGTCCGTACGAACGGACATGATGTAACGATTCACTCGTCTGCCAATTGTGAACTTTTTTCTGCACGTGTGTGTTCTTTTAAAAAAAAAATCATTTCTTCTTTGTGTATTAATATTCATCCGTTCGCGATCGGACCCGGGCGTAGGATCCGAGGATTTTATCGCTTTGAAAGACGACCTCTTGAAATAATTTCCTCATTAACTTTAGCTGACTTTCAGTGCAGTGGTAGGAATTTCTTTTTCTTCTTCTTTTTTTTTTTTAAAGGAAAAATAAATAAATAAATAAGAGAAGGAATAAAACTCCAAAAGTCTTGCGTTTTTGATTAATCGTCTCCCCACTGAATGCATTAATCTCTTCAATACTCCAAATAGCAGATTGCGAGAGATGTAGTAATCCTATTAAAATTCATAATTAGCAATGTGCTCTGTTCTTCCTGCGGTACAAAGTAGAAGGAGGGAACATTCACAATTAATTCCAAAACAATTCCTCTCATTATCACTCCATCTTCGAGCCCGCAGAAGCCGGCAGGAGCGCGACACGGGATTAGCGTGGCAGCATAGTGTGTTTAGCGTGTGGAGTGTTTGTGGTGTCACGGCGGTAAATGTCGACAGCGGGCGAGGCTTTTTCACCGGCCGTCCCTTCTGCAGGAGGAGGCTGAAATCATGGACGAAGGACCGGAGTTCGATAATCGAGGCTCGCTTTAATCCGGCATCTTCTGGTGTTCGACTTCGGTGAAACATAGACCCCGTGTCCTGCTTCTGAAGCTCAGACGCTTTAGAGATGCGGCTCTATGAGGAATTTCAACACGAGGATAATGTTTCATTTCATTCACACAAAACAACTGTGTGAGAAAAGGAATGATAAACGAT